>NC_052164.1:3003306-3245957 GCF_902713615.1 Scyliorhinus canicula
CCGGTCCCCATTATACGATCCCCCTCCCCCCTCATACGCTCTCCCCCTGTCCCCATTATACGCTCTCCCCCTGTCCCCATTATACGCTCTCCCCCTGTCCCCATTATACCCTCTCCCCCCTGTCCCCATTATACGCTCCCCCCTGTCCCATTATTAGCTCTCCCCACTGTCCCCATTATACGCTCTCTCCCCGTCCCCATTATACACTCTCCCCCTGTCCCCATTATCCTCTCCCCCTGTCCCCTTATACTCTCCCAACCACTCTCCCCTGTCCCCATTATCACTCTCCCCCCCTCCCCATTATAACGCTCTCCCCCCTCCCCATTATACGCTCTCCCCCCCTCCCCATTATACGCTCTCCCCCCTCCCCCCTATTCACCCATTATACGCTCTCCTCCCCCCCTCCCCATTATACGCTCTCCCCCTGTCCCCATTATACACTCTCCCCCGTCCCCATTATACCCTCTCCCCCTCCCCCCTCCCCATTATACACTCTCCCCCCCCCCATTATACACTCTGCCCCTGTCCCCATTATACACTCTCCCCGTCCCCATTATACGCTCTCCCCCTCCCCATTATACGCTCTCCCCCTCTCCCCATTATACACTCTCCTCTCCCCCCTCTCCCCATTATACACTCTCCCCCTCTCCCCATTATACACTCTCCCCCTCTCCCCATTATACACTCTCCCCCTCTCCCCATTATACACTCTCCCCCTCTCCCCATTACACTCTCCCCCTCTCCCCATTATACACTCTCCCCCTCCCCATTATACTCTCCCCTCCCCCATTATACCCTCTCCCCCTCTCCCCATTATACACTCTCCCCCTCTCCCCATTATACACTCTCCCCCTCTCCCCATTCATCCCATTCTACACTCTCCCCCTCTCCCCATTATACACTCTCCCCCCCTCCCCATTATACCTCTCCCCCCCTCCCCATTATACACTCTCCCCCCCCTCCCCATTATACACTCTCCCCCCTCCCCATTATACCTCTCCCCCTGTCCCCATTATACACTCTCCCCCCCTCCCCATTATACACTCTCCCCCCTCCCCATTATACACTCTCCCCCCTCCCCATTATACACTCTCCCCCTGTCCCCATTATACACTCTCCCCCTGTCCCCATTATACACTCTCCCCCCTGTCCCCATTATACACTCTGCCCCTGTCCCCATTATACACTCTCCCCCTGTCCCCATTATACGCTCTCCCCCTGTCCCCATTATACGCTCTCCCCCGTCCCCATTATACGCTCTCCCCCTGTCCCCATTATACACTCTCCCCCTGTCCCCATTATACGCTCTCCCCGTCCCCATTATACGCTCTCCCCCTGTCCCCATTATACGCTCTCCCCCTGTCCCCATTATACGCTCTCCCCCTGTCCCCATTATACGCTCTCCCCGTCCCCATTATACGCTCTCACCCTGTCCCCATTATACGCTCTCCCCCTCTCCCCATTATACGCTCTCCCCCTCCCATTATACGCTCTCCCCCTCCCCATTATACGCTCTCCCCCTGCCCCCATTATACTCTCCCCCTGCCCCCATTATACTCTCCCCCTGCCCCCATTATACGCTCTCCCCCCTCCCCATTATACGCTCTCCCCCTCTCCCCATTATACTCTCCCCCTCTCCCCATTATACACTCTCCCCCCCCTCCCCATTATACACTCTCCCCCTGTCCCCATTATACACTCTCCCCCTGTCCCCATTATACACTCTCCCCCTCTCCCCATTATACACTCCCCCCTCCCCATTATACACTCTCCCCCGTCCCCATTATACACTCTCCCCCTGTCCCCATTATACACTCTCCCCCTGTCCCCATTATACACTCTCCCCCTGTCCCCATTATACACTCTCCCCCTCTCCCCATTATACACACTCCCCCCCTCCCCATTATACACACTCCCCCCCCTCCCCATTATACGCTCTCCCCCTGTCCCCATTATACACTCTCCCCCTGTCCCCATTATACACTCTCCCCCTCTCCCCATTATACACTCTCCCCCTCTCCCCCTGTCCCCATTATACACTCTCCCCCTCTCCCCCCGTCCCCATTATACACTCTTCCCCCCTCCCCATTATACACTCTTCCCCCCTCCCCATTATACACTCTTCCCCCCCTCCCCATTATACACTCCCCCCCCCCCCCCCCTCCCCATTATACGCTCACTAGCAGTGACCGTCGCTCCACCCCAAAATTTTGATAAAACTCCACTGGGAACCTGTCCGGTCCCAGGGTCGTTGCTGCCTTCATCGTCCCCATGCCATCACCTCCCGCAGCCCAATCATTCTCCCCAGACCCTGCACCCACCCTCCTTCACCTGGGAAACTCCATCCAGGAAATGCCTCACCCCACCCCCCGCCCCCTTGTGGGCAAACTCAGAGCCTCCTACAAAAGGCCTCAAATACCCCATTCACCGCCCCCTCCCCCCGAATCCATCACCAACATTTGCCCTTCATCCCTCACTCTGCCAATCACCCTTGCTGCTACTTGCTTCCTCAACTGATGGACCAGCATCGTACTCTCCTTCTCTCCATACTCGTAAACTGCTCCCCTCGCTCTCCGCAACTGCCCCACCGCCTTCCCCGTAGACACTAACGCAACTCTTATCAGGAGTCTCTGTCTCTCTTTCAACAACCCCTCCTCCGACGCCACCGAGTGCCTCCTATCCACCGTCAAGATCTCTTCGACCAGCCTTGCCCTTTCCTCCTGCTCCACCCTCTCCCTATGCACCCGAATCAAAATAAACTCCCCTCTAACTACAGCCTCGAGTGCCGCCCACAATGTGGCAGCTGTGTCCTCCACTGTATCATTGACCTCAAACGGCAGCCCACATGCCCTCATCCGCCAACAGCCCCAAATCCAACCTCCACTGCAGCCACTGGGCTACCCCCTTTGTTAACGACGAGCTGACAGCAGCATGCTCACATTCACTGATCCCAGTCTTTATTTCATAGGTTTCCAAAGTTCCAAAACTGCCCAAAACAGATTTTGAACTCCCCAGCTGAATATTAACAGCGCGAGTCCTTATTCCCAGAAATCTCACTATCCCTGAAATCCCATTCCGGAGAATCTTCCGCTACGTAACGGAGAGACTGCGGCACTGTCAGAGGTGCTGGTTTTCAGGGTAGATGTAAAAGCAAGGTCCTGCCTGCTTTTCCCGAGCGGATACAAAAGATCCCATTAGTGTAGTTCAAACACCCCCACCACCCTCTCCCAGCACTCTGGACATTTAATGCATTTCAAAATATTACAACACTAATTCCAGTCATTGTGCAAGAGACTAACATGCAACATGCCTGCTCAAGTGAGAGCAGAGTTTGGAGACATGGCCCTGCATCTGTTGCTGAGGCCATAGAAGGGTTAATGTAGGGTGAGCCTATGAAATGGGAGGGCAGGCCATTAGCATCTGAAACAGAAGACAGCCTTGACTCCACGACCTTGGGCAGCAGCTGGGAATCTGTTCCCGTCTTCAAGGGCATGTCAGAGAGAGCATATTGCACAAACTGTCTACAATTCTATTCAGTGACTAACAATGCTCGCCTTTCATTCCTTGTGTAGTCATCATATGTTTTGTTGCTGTTAACAATCAGTTCGTTGACAATTACACATATTGATGAAAGTAGTCTTGTAGGAAGCTGCAGTAGTGAAACAAGTAAATCCTTAACTTATTTCATCTCCCACCCTCACCCACCTCAACTTCACAAACACAATTACAAAGAGATCCCCTCTGTAATTTTCAGATAAGGCTGCGCATTTCACATTTATTTTGTCTCAAGGAGTCCGTGTCATGGCCAACATTTACTGCCCCCTCCCTCAGGACTGAGAAAGCAATTTGAGGTGTTCAAATGAATGAAAATTGCTTATTGTCACAAGCAGACTTCAAATGAAGATACTGTGAAAAGCCACTAGTCACCACGTTCCGGCACCTGTTCGGGGAGGCATAGTGGATTTATGGAGAAATTAGACAGACGTTTTACAGGGATTTGTGGATGGGATCATAGTTTGCAATGGTTCCCCGGAAGGGTTTGAAGAGAGGCGATGGTCATTTTGAATGGATGGGGACAGGATGAGCATGGGGCTAGGAAGGGAAATGGGGCAAACAGCAGTGAAGCACTGTAGCCAGAGGATCTCCACACAATGATTTACCTGGGGTGTTTGGGGGGGGGGGGGGGGGGGGGAAGAGGGGTTACTGCATGACAGTGTGAGGGAGCTGGAGGAGAGGGGTTACTGAGTGACAGTGTGAGGGAGCTGGGGGAAGAGGGGTTACTGAGTGACAGCGTGAGGGAGCTGGATTAACATCAGTAGAGATACAGTCAGTAACACAGGGGGCTGGGGGGAGAGGGGTTACTGAGTGACAGTGTGAGGGAGCTGGATTAACATCAGTAGAGATACAGTCAGTAACACAGGGTGCTGGGGGAGAGGGGTTACTGAGTGACAGTGTGAGGGAGCTGGATTAACATCAGTAGAGATGTTAGTAGTAATGATAGTAAAAGTTTCTTTCAATACATAAGAAACAAACGACAGGCCAAAGTAGACATTGGGCCAATTCAAACTGATTCCGGAAGGCTAGTGATGGGAGACAAGGAAATGGCTGGAGAACTTAATAAGTACTTTGCGTCTGTCTTCACAGTGGAAGACATGAGTAATATCCCAAAAATTATAGAGGGTCAGGGGGCTGAGTTGAGTATGGTTGCCATTACAAAAGAGATGGTGCTAAAAAAGCTAAAAGGTCTTAAAATTGACAAATCTCCTGGCCCCGATGGGCTACACCCTAGAGTTCTGAGAGAGGTGGCTGAAGAAATAGTGGAAGCGTTGGTTGAGATCTTTCAAAAATCACTGGAGTCAGGGAAAGTCCCGGACGATTGGAAGATCGCTGTTGTAACCCCCTTGTTCAAGAAAGGATCAAGACAAAAGATGGAAAATTATAGGCCAATTAGCCTAACCTCGGTTGTTGGTAAAATTCTAGAATCGATCGTTAAGGATGAGATTTCTAAATTCTTGGAAGAGCAGGGTCAGATTAGAACAAGTCAACATGGATTTAGTAAGGGGAGGTCGTGCCTGACGAACCTGTTAGAATTCTTTGAGGAGGTGACAAGTAGGTTAGACCAGGGAAACCCAGTGGATGTGGTCTATCTGGATTTCCAAAAGGCCTTTGACAAGGTGCCACACAGGAGGCTGCTGAGTAAGGTGAGGGCCCATGGTGTTCGAGGTGAGCTACTGGCATGGGTTGAGGATTGGCTGTCTGACAGAAGGCAGAGAGTTGGGATAAAAGGTTCTTTTTCGGAATGGCAGCCGGTGACCAGCGGTGTCCCACAGGGTTCAGTGTTGGGGCCACAGCTGTTCACCATATATATTAATGATCTGGATGAAGGGACTGGGGGCATTCTAGCGAAGTTTGCCGATGATACGAAGTTAGGTGGTCAGGCAGGTAGTGCTGAGGAAGTGGGGAGGCTGCAGAAGGATCTAGACAGTTTGGGAGAGTGGTGCAGGAAATGGCTGATGCAATTCAACGTGAGAAAATGTGAGGTCTTGCACTTTGGAAAAAAGAATCCAAGCATAGACTACTTTCTAAACGGTGAGAAAATTCATAATGCCAAAGTACAAAGGGATCTGGGAGTGCTAGTCGAGGATTCCCTATAGGTAAACATGCAGGTTGAATCTGTGATTAAGAAAGCGAATGCAAGGTTGTCATTTATCTCAAGAGGGTTGGAATATAAAAGCAGCGATGTGCTACTGAGCCTTTATAAGGCTCTGGTTAGGCCCCATTTGGAGTACTGTGTCCAGTTTTGGGCCCCACATCTCAGGAAGGACATACTGGCACTGGAGCGTGTCCAGCGGAGATTCACACGGATGATCCCTGGAATGGCGGGTCTAACATATGATGAACGGCTGAGGATCCTGGGATTGTATTCATTGGAGTTTAGAAGGTTAAGGGGAGATCTAATAGAAACTTACAAGATAATACATGGCTTAGAAAGGGTGGACACAAAGAAACTGTTTCCGTTAGGCGAGGAGACAAGGACCCGTGGGCACAGCCTTAGAATTAGAGGGGGTAAATTCAGAACAGAAATGCGGAGACATTTCTTCAGCCAGAGAGTGGTGGGCCTGTGGAATTCATTGCCGCAGAGTGCATTGGAGGCCGGGACGCTAAATGGCTTCAAGGCAGAGATAGATAAATTCTTGATGTCGCGAGGAATTAAGGGCTACGGGGAGAATGCTGGTAGGTGGAGTTGAAATGCCCATCTGCCATGATTGAATGGCGGAGTGGACTCAATGGGCCGAATGGCCTTACTTCCACTCCTATGTCTTATGGTCTTATGGATACAGTCAGTAACACAGGGTGCTGGGGGAGAGAGGGGTTACTGAGTGACAGTGCGAGGGAGCTAGATTAACACCAGTAGAGATACAGTCAGTAACACAGGGTGCTGGGGGAGAGTGGTTACTGAGTGACAGTATGAGGGAGCTGGGGGAGAGGGGTACTGAGTGTCAGTGTGAGGGAGCTGGGGGAGAGGGGTACTGAGTGTCAGTGTGAGGGAGCTGGGGGGAGAGGGGTTACTGAGTGACAGTGTGAGGGAGCTGGAGGAGAGGGGTTACTGAGTGACAGTGTGAGGGTGCTGGGGGAGAGTGGTTACTGAGTGAGTGCGAGGGAGCTGGATTAACATCAGTAGAGATACAGTCAGTAACACAGGGTGCTGGGGGAGAGAGGGGTTACTGTGTGACAGTGCGAGGGAGCTAGATTAACACCAGTAGAGATATAGTCAGTAACACAGGGTGCTGGGGGAGAGTGGTTACTGAGTGACAGTATGAGGGAGCTGGGGGAGAGGGGTACTGAGTGACAGTGTGAGGGAGCTGGGGGGAGAGGGGTTACTGAGTGACAGTGTGAGGGAGCTGGAGGAGAGGGGTTACTGAGTGACAGTGTGAGGGAGCTGGGGGAGAGGGGTTACTGAGTGAGTGCGAGGGAGCTGGATTAACATCAGTAGAGATACAGTCAGTAACACAGGGTGCTGGGGAGAGGGGTGACTGTGAAGGAGCTGAATTATCAGGAGTTTGTAATAATAATTTTCCTGATGCAACTTAAATTTTTTTTCATTCATTTGAGATGTGGGCGTCGCTGGCTAAGCCAGCATTCATTTTCCATCCCTAATTGCCGCTCGAGAAGGTGGCAGTGAGCTGCTTTCTTGAACCACTGCAGACCATGGCTGTCGGTACACCCAGAGTGCTGTTAGGGAGGGAGTTCCAGGGTTTTGGCCCAGCGACAGTGAAGGAACGGCGATATATTTCCAAGTCAGGGTGGTGAGTGAGTTGGAGGGGAACCTCATCGGAACTAACAGACTCTCCGATGGATTGAGTTATCGATGGGCTGCAGTTAGCAAGGTGAACATTGAACTTCACACACAAGGGCTCAGGAGAGACAGCATTGGCTCTAATCAACAAATAAATGAGCTGGGAAAATAGCAGAGGGAGCAAGTCTGTCTCGCTGCAGTGTCTACATATTGCAAATCATTCATTGGACCTTTAAATCTGCAAAATTCAGTTAATGTGCGAGTCACCACAGCATTACACATCTCCAATCCTAACATTCACCATGAAGACGGGGTGGATGTTTACATCCATCAAACAGTGGATAATATCCATATGCAATTCAGTTGGACATGGTGGTGGTCGGGGGGGGGGGGGGGGGGGGGGGGGGGAGGTTGCAGCATATTCAGCCAATGCTACACACTAAATACAAAGGGACATTTGTTCAGGACCATGAGGATATCAACCACAGAGACTCTGTAAGCATCTTCACAAAACACTGACAGCTGCCAAATGAACACAACATTGGCCCTGTGTGTCAGTGGACCAGCTCCAACTCAATGGGAAAGGACGAGGGGCCTGCACTGTGTACTGTGAGTCACGTCATTTATGTACCCATGAACTGCAGAAGTCTGTTAATCGCTGCATAATGGGATGTTTCAACTCATGCAGCATAAGTCACTCCTAACAGTTAACTAAACAACAGCAGGCGTGTGACAGTGCCCAGCTTTTTACGATGCTGGGTAACTGGCAGAACTTCCCGTAAGCAGAGGACACAGATTTGAGATAATTGGCAAAGGGGCCAGAGAGGAGACAAGAATCTCAGCGCAGGAGGCAAATAGCCAATTGAGCTGGTGCCAGCTCTTTGATAAAAGTTCAAATTGCCGCTCCGTTCTTTCCCCCATATCTGCCAATGGTTACCGTTTTCATGTATTTAATTATTTTTAATGGAGTTTTTTTTTTAAATAGTGTGTTCTGACCTAGAACAGGCAGAAAGGGCTTTTGAAGCAAATTTGATAGCTTTGAAAAAGGAATTGGATATTTTGATAACAACAAGGTGTTCGATGTAACAAGAGGTCCAGTTGCTTGGATCCCATCCTTTGAACACAAGTTAATTGGTTTTGGAATCTCTGATTTTCCCCCCCTCCTTCCACTATCCATCCCTTGATCGCTCCTCCTTCCACCATCCAACCCGTTGCCCAATGCACCCTCGCCCCAGATATAAACTACATTCAGCAAAAGTGGGTGATAGCAAAGGTCACACTGAATAGTCACTCCCAGTCTGGCACGGATACAGTCTTGGAAGGAGGGAGTGGAAGCTGAAGTCTATTCTAGAGACGGTGGCAGATAAATGCTACTTTAATAAGCATCAGTATCAACAACTACCCAGGAACAAAAATGTCAATCAGGATTCTCACGCCAGGTTGGTATCCAGCGATACTTATTGGAAACTGCTCGGATGCCCTTTGAGGATTGGACCCAGTGTGATGCCCTCTGAAGTTCAATATTCCAGTAATTATTGCAGTTAATGGGCAGCACGGTAGCACAGTGGTTAGCACTGTCGCTTCACAGCGCCAGGGACCCGGGTTCGATTCCCGGCTTGGGTCACTGTCTGTGCGGAGTCTGCACGTTCTCCCTGTGCCTGCGTGGGTTTCCTCCGGGTGCTCCGGTTTCCTCCCACAAGTCCCGAAAGATGCGTGGTTAGGTAACTTGGACATTCCGAATTCTCCCTCTGTGTACCCGAGCAGGCGCTGGAGTGTGGCGACTAGGGGATTTTCACTAACTTCATTGCGGTTTTAATGTAAGCCTACTTGTGGCACTAAGAAAGATTATATGATTATTAAACACTGCGGGTTTTCATTTTGAGACATTAGAGGGCAGGCAGCAGCTGTGGAACTGTTCCCCAACAAGAAGCAATCACCTTCAGAAGGTGAGGAGAGAGAAAGCTTTTCCTCAGGGGTAATTACTGGTAAGGAACAGAGCATGAACTCTGCACCATTGTCAATTGGCCAAAATCACTGAATCCGCTTTTCTCAGAGTCGGAATAATAGTTTCAAATCTAGCCCACTCCCAACTTTAAGAAATTAGAAAAAAATGCATTTGTTTATCCCCTGGAGCAAAAGTTAAAAGTTGAGATGCTCCAGCTGGAAGGGAAAAGCTTGATGCTTTGTACTTGAGCATCGAACGGTGAACCAAAGCCTCTACATTTGTTCAGGTGTCTCACCTTCCTGCGTAGCAGTGTCAGTGTCAGGGACTTGGGTCACTGAACATCTACAAACTAAACTTTTTTTTTAAAAAAAAACATTAAGATTCACAATTAAACTGAAACTTTGCCCCCATTTACTGCAAGAATGTTTCAATGGTCAAGTGGCAGGTCTGATTCTCTGCCTCCGAGGCTCAGTCCATCACGGAGGCTGTAATCAGCACTCTGCGAGAAAGAAATTCTGAAGAAGTTTAACAGAGTAATCCTTGCATCGATTTTTTGAAAAAAGGAATTGGGAATGTTGAAATCAGTCCTTTAAAGGGAATGGGGTGGGGGGGGGGGAATCCGAGTTCCCATGAGCCGATGGGGTCCACATCTCTGGGAGGTGTGGGTGTGAAGGAACATGATGCTGAGGGGGGTAAGTGGAGATCAGATACAGATTAGCCAAGATTTAATTGAATGGTGGAACAGATTTTGGGGAATCACTGTGGTTAGCACTGCTGCCTCGCAGCTCCAGAAATCCAGGTTCAATTCCGGCCTTGGGTGACGGTCTGTATGGAGTTTGCACGTTCTCCCCGTGTCTGCGTGGGCTCCCGAGTGTGCAGGTTAGGTGAATTGGCTATGCTAAAATCTCCCCTCAGTGTCCAGAGGTGTACAGGGGAATAGGACGAGGTGGAGTACTTTTTTCAGATCTTTGATGGGTTGAATGGCATCATTCTGCACGGTAGGGATTCCATGAAGACATCCACCTGCTGTTCACGGACATTTGCTCGATTGTCTCGATCAGGGAATATTTATAAAATATTGCTCTGGAGATTAAACAGTTGGGTCAGAGCTGTGGTGGGTGTACACATGATGTGATCATCACAAATGAATGAACTAAGTGCTCCGTTCCACTGTATTGCATGCTCAGGGTTAATTGCAATATTTCTAAAAAGCAGAGCCAAAATAATGTGCGGTATATTGTTTTTAATTTGCTTTTTACAAAAACTTACAGGAATTATCAAAGGTGGTTTATTGAAACCATGCTGTGTATGAATGACCTGTATCACCATACAATTTACAATTTAAAGGAAAACTATTAGTCTGAAAAGCTGTTTTAAAATGGTTACAGCAGGAAAAAAAACACACAAAACACCAGCCACCATTAATATAAAGATCAATAAATCAGGATAGACAAATCATCAGTACATTACTCCTTCTACGCTGCCTTGTTTAGGTACATCCTGGGATTACTAACCTTGGGACGGCTCGTGGCTACCAGCTTACTGCAGGTCACATCCAGAAAGTCCCTGCTCCCTGCCAGTCAGATGGATCCAGAGTTCAGTTAATATCTTGTGCTGACTCCCCACAATTACTTCACTGGAGCCCAGACATTGGTAAACCAAACTGCAGCCCAAGTAATACACCCTGGCAATGATCAGAACTGAGCTGAAGAGTGATCAAGGGAGATTTAACAGTGCAATTCCATTTGCACTCAGCTGCTAAATTTCAGTTAATTAATTCGGGGAAAAAAAGTTTCCTGATCGTCACCTACTGATTCCCATTCGCCCAAGAAAATCATTTCCTCCCATCTCGAAACAGTGAAACATCAGCGAGGCAAGTGTAAGTTACAGATTGATAATGAAAGCTTATTTTTGATGCTTCTAGCAAATCCCTTGGGAATGGTACAGAACAATTCAAAGATCACCCATCCCAATGCAAGCAGCTGTCTTCACAGACTCCTGTGCTAACCAGAAACAGAGTCAAAACATTTTGCATAAATGTAACCTTAAAGTTTCTAAAACAAGAATGAAGCTGGTTAAAAACAAATAATGCTTTGGTAAAATGTAGCTTTCACAGCTGAGAAAAGGGGTCTTTCAAAGGAAGGTTATTTTTTTTTGAAGATCACATTATAGAGAAACTAGTTAAACATAGCTGAAACCTTTAGGCAGATTGGAGATTGCTCACTGAAATTTTTCCTGACACCAAAAATTTCCTCAATTAGTCCCACACTGAAAGGTTCCAGATAATGCTTCCCACAGGCTTTCCTTGATGCCCGTTAGGCACTTCTACTCAATGTCCGAGTCTCTGCCACACACACAAACACTCTGTTAAAAGCAGTTTTGCTGATCTCTTCTGAACCTCATTCACAGTTCAAGGCTGTCGAGAGAAAAAGATAAAGTCAGAATCACCAAAACACAAATTGTTCAAAAAGCCCACCGTTCCCATTATTGAGAATGCTCAGCTCCCGTTCACTTACTCAACGTCAGTCACCTTCACAGGAGCAACAGCAGTGATATGAACCATCTAACGATAATCACTGTCTGCAGTTGTAGGAATAATACATCCATCTCCTTTTCTGGCTTGCTAATTTCTCCCTCCCTCAAGCCCTGAAAACAGCGACTATTTTTAGGCGACGGGTTCTGCTGGGAAGGTGGGGCCACCGAGTGCAGGCCTCAGTTATCTGGACCGATCCCGTCCTCGTGCAGCACGGACACAAACAATTGCCTCGAAGTCAGCGTCTCCACAACCCCTCCACAGTCTTAGTCCAGCTGGGTGATGGTACCCATGGCTCAGTGCATCGTACTCTTACCTCCATGGGCTCAAGCCCTATCCAGAGACCTGAACTCACAATCGAAGGCCGACACTCCCGGGGCCATAGTGAAGGGAACACTGCGCTGCCAGAAGATGAGGCATTGGACCTCATCAATCTGACTGAGGTCCCATGGTCACAATTCCAAATTTCTGGGGCGATCTCCCACCCTGGCCAATATTTATTTCTCAACCAACATCGCTAAACAACATCAAGCTGCTGTTTGTGGGAGCTTGCTCTACACAAATTGGTTGCCATGTTCTCTACATTGCAAAAGTGACAACACTTCATAAATACTTCAGTGCCTGTCAAATGTGTTAGGATGTGGTGAGGCCATGACAAATGTGAGCTAAATATCAGGTGTTCATCCTGTATAGAATAACTTCCGAAATGGCATCCCAGCTGGAGGCGACTCACATCGTCGACAAGTGGAAAGAATAAAAAAAACCACCAAATTCTAGAGTGTTTAAATTTAGGAAACTTGATCTACAGCAATCAGGTTTTCTGACCTCAGCCTTGGTAATTTTGTTTGATGTATTTTATAACAGTATATCCTCTCAAAATGTCAGTTTGATTCAATACCAGGAGGCCAGTGTCAGAGAATTCACCCCATTCTCCCGATCATGGACAACCTGGTGTCAAAATAAGGTTTGACATTTTGTAAAATTGCCAGATTTTCACCATAAATTGATAATACCTTGTGGAATGATTGATGTGAAGTCTAACATTGATACCCGTTCTCTTCTTGCATTAGTCTTTCCATACGGTATATTTCATCGGGCATCAATTCACGGTTCATACCCATCCCAGGTTCCGAGTTTACAAAAGGCATGTTGGGATCACCAGGTGGGAGAAGTACTTTGAAGTCAAGTGTTGGAAAGAAGTACAAAAAAAAATAAGATGCCATGAGTGCCAACTTAGCCAAACCAATCTCACCTCCCTCCCATTCAAATGGATTTGTTGCACAGAATCCTGGGGCTGCTCAATTGCAATTGCTTCAGGATTCTTTCAACATATTGCTAAAAAACCCAATCCCACAAACACCATCCACTTCAGAAAACAGATCACAGGCTTCAACTGCAGACTCAACACAAATGAAAAAATGAAAATCGCTTATTGTCATGAGTAGGCTTCAATGAAGTTACTGTGAAAAGCCCCTAGTCGCCACATTCCGGCGCCTGTCCAGGGAGGCTGGTACGGGAATGGCAGGCTCCCACAGGCACTGCAGCACAGTGCAGTCCCGAGTGATTCTCTTCCAAGGAAGGGAGAGGTGACCTACACATCCACTATGCTGATCCCTGATCAGACGCCAACAGTGTCTCGGATACTGGACAGGAAACCAATATTTAATTTTAATTTTGTACGTCTGCGAGGAAAGGATATCTCGCTTCAGGAGTGATTTCACACAACATTGGAATATGGTAGATTAAAACAAACTTTATTACTGACACAGTATCAGAATATCTTTAACATCACACAATAAGATAGCTGACAATTACCCCTTAAACAACACCAATCAATACAGTGACACAAAAACCTTTAACTGCTATCTTTATTCCCACTCAAACAACAAAACCATCTCAGGTCAGGCGCCGGAATGTGGCAACTAGGGGTTTTTCACAGTAACTTCATTATAAGCCTACTTCTGATAATAATGGTTATTATTACTTTTTAGTACAGTTAGCAGACCCAGGATTACTTGCTTAGAGGCGTCTTGGATAAACCACTTTGAGAAAGAGAGATTTTTGAGACTGCTCTACAGAAGGAGACCTGGCCCCCTGTCAGAACAATGCAGAATCTCTGGCTGTATTTCTTCAGAAACCTTCTCAGCTCACCTTCCAGCCACAGACTAACCCTGAAAACATCAACAACAGGACTTCAACCCCGGCTCCTCCCGTCAACTATATCCTCTCACTAAGCTAAACATAATGTCTAATTATCAATAGGACAGGGAACCACCTTAATCCAAGTCCATTAGCCCAAACTTTTATGATCCTTTAATTGTACATCTGGCTCAAGCGGCACGATGGCACAGTAGTTAGCACTGCTGCCTCACAGTGCCGAGGACCCAGGTTCGATCCCGGCCCCGGGTCACTGCCCTTGTAAAATTTGCACATTCTCCCCGTGTCTGCGTGGGTCTCACCCCCACAAACCAAAGATGTGCAGGGTAGGTGGATTGGCCACACTAAATCGCCCCTTAATTGGAAAAAAAACAATTGGGTACTCTAAATTAAAAATAAATTGTACCTCTGGCTCAAAAAGCCGAACTGTCTTTCAAACCAGGATTTTTAAAACACTACTGCAGCAAACATACACAATAACACAGGCTTTTAACCCTTACTGCACCAAAGACATATAATGCAATATATCTGAAATTCCTAGATTCATCATATCATCCAGCCTCAAACAACTCCGGTCACACTGAGCTCAAGGTGCCTGAATACAGGCTACCCCATGAAAAATTGATACAAATATTACACAAATGTGCAGACAGATACTACAAATTCCTTTCTATTGATATACAAGAACTAGGAGTAGGCCATCTGGCCCCTAGAGCCTGCTCCCCCATTCAATGACATCATGGCTGATCTTACAAATGCCAAGTAAATGATAATGCATAATCATAGAATCACTACACCGCAAAAGGAGGCCATTGAGCCCATGGAGTCTGTACCGACCCTCTGAAAGAGCATCAACGCTCCCCACAAAACCCCCCCCAGTAACCCCACCTAACCGTTTGGATACGAAGGGGCAATGAAGTATGGCCAATCCACCTAATCTGCACATCTTTGGACTGGGAGAGGAATTCATAGCACCTGGAGGAAACCCACGCAGACATGGGGAGAACGTGCAAACTCCATTAGGACAGTAGGGTAGAATTGAACCCTGGCCCCTGACACTGAGGCAGCAGTGCTAACCACTGTTCCACCATGAGATGATACAGATATGCACATACACGCGCACACCGCGTGCGCGCGACACACACACACGCGCGCACGCCACACACACACACGCGCGCGCGCACACGCGCGCCACACGCACCCCGAGCACCACACGCTTCGCCCCTCACACTTACCATCATGAAAAGCATCTACAGCCATCAGTCGCTCAGCCTGGAATGGATAAAGAGCAAGTATTAGCTGAAGCCAAGGAAGAATGCCAACAGAACCCCTTCCCTCATCCCCTCCACCTTATCCGTCATCTGCCTCCATATCCCCTTCTGACCACCCCTTCCCCACCTCGTTTTGTCTGCCCCACACCCCCAGCCAACTGCTCTAGCAATTTGCTAACTTAACCACACCACATTCAGTTCGATTGTCCAGTTAAGAAAAGCTTGTGACAGACATCCAATGCTCTCCCGACAGAATCCTCCTCCACCACCCCTAATACCACCATCAATCCTTCGCCAGAAAGCTCACCTTTCATTATACAGCAGGATTTGGTTGGAAGGTGCCCAACAATCGCCATGCTCAGTGAGTAGCATCCTGATGGAGTCAGAGTCCCACTCCAGAGACCCAAGCCCAGAATCAAAGCTGACACTCTAGTGCAATATTGACTCAGTATGGCAACTGCTCAGCCCAGAACCGCAAGGAACTTCAGAGAGTCATGAATACCGCCCAGTCCATCACACAAACCTGCCTCCCATCCATTGACTCCATCTACACCTCCCGCTGCCGGGGGAAAGCGGGCAGCATAATCAAGGATCCCTCCCACCCGGCTTACTCACTTTTCCAACTTCTTCCATCGGGCAGGAGATAGAAGTCTGAGAACACGCACAAACAGACTCAAAAACAGCTTCTTCCCCACTGTCACCAGACTCCTAAATGACCCTCTTATTGGCTGACCTCATTAACACTACACCCTGTATGCTTCATCCGATGCCAATGCTTATGTAGTTACATTGTATATCTTGTGTTGCCCTATTATGTATTCTCATGTATTTTCTTGAATTTTGTTTAATTTCCTTTTCTTCCCATGTACTGAATGATCTGTTGAGCTGCTTGCAGTAAAATACTTTTCACTGTACCTCGGTACACGTGACAATAAACAAATCCAATCCAATCCAGTTGTTGCCTTTGAAACAGTAAACTGAGGCACTGTCTGTCCTCCCAGGATGGAAATGATCCCACAGCATAATAAGAACATAACAGGAGTTGGCCATTCGGCAATGCTGATCGGAATGTAACCTCAGCTCCACATTCCAAGCCTACCCCCAATAACCGGTCACCTACTTGGCTCATCAAGAATCAAACCACCTTAAAAACATTCAAAGATTCTGTCTCAACCACCTCTCGAGGAAAACTATCAAAAACTCAATCCTCAGAAAAAACTTCCTCCTCATTTTTCTGCAGGGACCCCTTGTTCTAGATTGTCCCAGAAGAGGAAACATCCTGTCTGCAGCCACCCTGCCAAGCCCCTCAGGATCTTGCTTTTCAATCAAGTGGCCTCGGACACTAAACTAGAGTGGATACAAGCCTAGCCTTTCCAGCCTTGCCTCATGAAGCAACATGTCGATTCCATAAAATCCCAGTGTTTTTAACTCTAGGCCCCTTGGTTGAAAAGCCAAGGATCCCATATAATTAACAGCGTTCCCAACTTGCTCCAACAGCTTCAGAATTTGTGTACGCACTCTCATGTCTATTCCTGCACCTCTTTAATATTGCACCATTTCATTTCTATTGGTTCTCTTCATTCTTCCTGCCCAAGTCAATCACTTTACACTTATCAAACGTCATCCACCAATGTCATTCACCACAAATCAGCCCATTTAATACCCTCCGCATTCTTTATCACGCTTGAGTTTTAGATCATAAGACATAGGAGCACAATTAGGCCACTCGGCCCATCAAGTCTGCTCCGCCATTCAATCATGGCTGATATTTTCTCACCCCCATTCTCCTGCCTTCTCCCCATAACCTCTGATCCCCTTATTGATCCAGAACCTATCTATCTCTGTCTTAAAGACACTCAGTGATTTGGCCTTCACAACCTTCAGCGGCAAAGAGATCCACAGATTCACCACCCTCTGGCTGAAGAAATTCCTCCTCATCGGTTTTAAAGGATCGTCCCTTTAGTCTGAGATGGTGTCCTCTGGTTCTAGTTTTTCCTACAAGTGGAAACATCCTCTCTACATCCACTGAGTTTTGTCTCATTTGCAAACTTTGAAATCATGCCATGTAGGCCCAAGTCCAGGTAATTAGTATATCAGAAAATTAAAAAATGGTCCTAATTAGACATCAAAATACTTGAGGGATTTGAGATTAGCGCAGGGGCTAGCGTTTGCTTCTCATGGAATCCTTTCTGATTTTCACTAACTCTTTTATTAGATGATGCAGTCACGTGGCAACATTTTAAAAACTTCAACACTGTTCCAGAAAGTAAAGTTTTCCTTCTTTTGATAGAGAGCTCAAATACCAAAAGGATATATATTATTAAATCTTTTAACATGGAATTTGTGAGCCAGGTCCTGGGATGGAGTTTTCGATAAAGCCATTTTGGAAGATGCTTTTGTGAATGCATTTACAATAAATCTCCATACTATATTTCCAAAATGAAAATTCTAACTCCTTGGCAGAAGGTAACTTATTTTTTTTTTTATATAAATTTAGATTACCCAATTATTTTTTCCAATTAAGGGGCAATTTAGTGTGGCCAATCCACCTACTCTGCACATTTTTGGGTTGTGGGGGCGAAAGCCACGCAGACAGGGGGAGAATGTGCAAACTCCACACGGACAGTGACCCAGAGCCGGGATCGAACCTGGGACCTCAGCGCCGTGAGGCAGCTGTGCTAACCACTAGGCTATCGTGCTGCCCAGAAGGTAACTTATTAAATGGGCAGCACGATGGCGCAGTGGTTAGCACTGCCGTCTCACGGCACCGAGGTCCCAGGGTCGGTCCCGGCTCTGGGTCACTGTCCGTGTGGAGTTAGAACATTCTCCCCGTGTCTGCGTGGGTTTCGCCTCCACAACCCAAAGATGTGCAGGCTAGGTGGATTGGCCACACTAAATTGCCCCTTAATTGGAAAAATAAATTAATTGGGTACTCTAAATTTATTTTAAAAGGAGAAAATAATTATTAAAAAGGTAAGTTAGTAAATTGGACATTCTGAATTTTCCATGTACCCGAACAGGCACTAGGGGCTTTTCACAGTAACTTCATTACAGTGTTAATGTAAGCCTACTTGTAACAATAATAAAGATTATTTATTTTATTATTAGGAACAAGTCTCACATCTGCAGCACCATTTCAAAAATCAATAGTCAGAAATGAGCCCTTTCCAGCATTCGTTGCAGGTTAGGTGGGGTTGATGTTATGAGGGTAGGCAGGGGAGTGGGCCACGGTAGTGTGCTCTGAGTGTCGGGTCTGTGCAGACTCGATGGGCTGAATGGCCTCCTTCTGCACTGTAGGGATTCCATGGTTGGTTTTGTTTGACCCATTTCAAGTTTATTTATCCTCAACTTTTTTTTTTAAAGTGAGTGCTGAAGAAGACATCAGGTTATTAACTGTGCAAGAATGGGGTTACACACTAATGTTGTAGCACCAAGCAAACCTTCACATTACAGTGTACTTGTCAGACTGGCAGAATAAGAGATGACAGGACTTGTTAATCTTCACTATAAGGAACGAACAGGCCCTTGTTTAAGGAGCCTCAACTTTAAATGACAAACAGCAATGTTAACCAATTATTGGTCGACACACAACCTACCTCAAGTTAAGAGATATTGCTAGAGAGAAAGCATCGACTTAAAGCTAAGACAACGTGCATCATTAGCCAAAAACCAACGGGCTGGTTTTTATTTCATTATTGACAAGTTAGAGACCAATTGGCCTTTTTCCAACAATTGACGACGGTGGGCTTTCAACATTTGTGAGCTATATGAAAGAGGTCTAGAGAAACCATTTTGGAGGGGGTGGGGAAGAGAGAGAGGCGGGTAGAGATGTGAAGAGAGATGGAAAGCGCTAGGTTTACGGAGTGGTGCTGAGAACTGTTTTTTGGAGTCATCATTTCACAACTTGGGTGAGAAGGGTGGTGAGAAGTCTGTTCAATTGTTAAAGTTAAGCTTTCTCCTCTTACCGTTAATTATTGCTAATTGCTGTTAACTGGTATTTTGCCTTTATCTTTCTGATTTGTTACGTTTTTAATGGCTAATAAACTGAGTTCACCATTGAAAGTTCTCTTTGTTGTGGAGGCACGAGCCTGAAGGCACTGGTAACGGCGCCGCTGCCGCTCCCTCCAACGAGGTACATTACGAGCCCGGTGGTGGCGGCTGCCCTCAAAATTTAGGGGCAGTGGAGGCGACACAGGGGGGGGAAGTGGGGGGCTCGGTAGAGGCCCCGCTGCAGGGGAACCATCGGTTTGTCCCAGGAAACATGGATGGCGGGTTCCTGGGGTGGCACAGGGCGGGCATTAGGAAGTTGGGAGACCTTTTTATTGACGGTAGGTTCGCGAGCCTTGGTGAACTGGAGGAGAAGTTTGAGCTCCCCCCGGGGAATATGTTCAGGTACCTTCAGGTCAAGGCGTTTGCTAGGCGATAGGTGGAGGGGTTCCCTTTGCTGCCCCCACGGGGGTAAGGGATAGGGTGCTTTCGGGGGTATGGGTCGGGGATGGGAAGGTGTCTGACATCTACCAGGAAATGCAGGAGGTGGGGGAGGCGTCGGTAGAGGAACTGAAGGCTAAGTGGGAGGTGGAACTGGGGGAGCAGATTGAGGAGGGAACATGGGCAGATGCCCTGGAGAGGGTGAACTCCTCCTCTTCATGTGCGAGGCTTAGTCCCATCCAGTTCAAGGTGCTGCACCGGGCCCACATGTCCAGATCTAGGATGAGTAGGTTCTTTGGGGGCGAAGACAGGTGTGTCAGGTGCTCGGGGAGTCCAGCGAACCATGCCCATATGCTCTGCGCATGCCCGGCACTGGAGGAGTTCTGGAAGGGGGTGGCGGAGACGGTGTCGAGGGTGGTGGGATCCAGGGTCAAGCCAGGCTGGAGACTCGTGATATTTGGGGTTGGGGTGGAGACGGGAGTGCAGGAGGCGAAAGAGTCCGATGTCTTGGCCTTTGCGTCCCTAGTAGCCCGGTGGAGGATCTTGCTGCAGTGGAAAGATGCGAGACCTCCGAGTGTGGAGACCTGGATTAATGACATGGTGGGATTCATTAAGTTGGAGAGAGTCAAGTTCGCCCTGAGGGGGTCGGTACAAGGGTTCTTTAGGAGGTGGCAGCCTTTCCTCGACTTTCTGGCTCAACGATAAGGTACTAGGTCAGCAGCAGCAGCAACAGGGGGGGGGGGGGGAGAAAGAGTTTTCAGAGGGGCATTGTTATGTTAATTTAATTTATCGTTAATTTATTTTGTTGTTTATTGGGGTTGGGGGGTTTGTTATATGCGTTATTACGGGGGTGTTTATTATTATTGTTATTGTTATTGTTTTGTTGTTTTGTTGATATATATTTTTCAAAACATTTCAATAAAAATTATTTTTTTTTAAAAAAAGAAAGTTCTCTTTGTTGCCATATGGTCAAGTCGCTAGAACCTGATATGCTTTACGATTGGGGGGTTATTATAAATAAAATTTCGCCATAAATCTTAGTTCAGATAAATCAAAAATCTTATACACAACCATTCACTCCCTCCAGCACCGATGCACAGTGGCAGCCATGTGTACCTTCTACAAGGTGCACTGCAGGAACTCACCAAGGCTTCTTTGGCAGCACCTTCCATATTGGGGACCTCAACCATCTAGAAGGACAGGGGCAGCAGATACCTGGGAACCTACACACCTGGAGGTTCCCCTCCAAGCTGCACAGGAGGCTGGTTGGTGGCACCCACCAGGCCCTCATCCAGCCTCATTACTGAGTTTCTGGTTGCCTTGTCCCTCTCTTTTGATTTTGGCTTTTTCTCCTACTGACGAGATTGGTAATGGCGCGGTAAAACATCTCTTCCATGGTGGCAGAAGAACTGGCCAGAATAACAACGCCACTTCCTCCAATCACCAGGCTCCTTCCTTCCTGCCATTGCTGTTTCTCCAATCATAGATTGCATCTCAGGAGGGAGCAACAAGGTCAGGATAGAGGGAGCCTGTGATTGGAAGAGCTGGAGACGTTAGCATAGAGACGACAGAATCTCTGACTCGAGGGGCACTTCCTCATAGATTCTGTCTCTCCAACGCTCTCTTCAATCAAACTGCACTATTCTCCCACTCTCTCAGACAGCTGAAGCTGTTCAACTCCACTTGGACCATGGCGGAACCATAATGTACGGTAATATGCACTGGGACGACCTTTCTTGAAACGTTTTCCCTTTCTTTGACTTGCCCTGGGCTACTTGACATTTTGAGAGCGAATGTGCCCACTGCTCTACTGTATATTTTGAACACTAGCCTAATATTGACCCATTTATTTTTTTCCAATCTGTAAGCTTAGTCAAAAGGAAGCATATGAAAGATCTAGACATCTAATAACTGAAAGCCCTCGTGGAGGAACTTAAACGTGGAAAAGGGGGCCATGAAATGTCTTTAGCAAACATGGTCAAGGAGAATCCGAAGGCTTTTTGTGCAAATATTAGGAGCAAGAGAAAGAGTAGATCCACTCAAGGACAATGGAGGGAAGTTATGCCGGGAACCACAAGAAGTGGGTGAAATCCTCAATGAGTACTTTGTATCGATATTCACCAGGGAGAAGGACGTGACAGATGCGGAGGTCAGGGATAGGTGTGCGAACGCTCTTGGAACATCAATATATTAAAGGGGGAAGTATCCTAAATTGCATTAAGGTAGACAAGTCCACGGGGCCGGATGGATTCTATCCCAGGTTACTACAGGGAGCAAGGGAAGAATTAGCTGGGGCCTTAACACATATCTTCACATCCTCTTTGCCCACAGGCAAGGATCCAGAGGACTGGAGATGAACACATTTTATTCCCTTTTTAAGAAAGGAAGCAGGGATAAACCGGCAAACTATAGGCCGGTGAGCCTGACATCAGTGGTGGGGAGGTGGAAGATACTGAGGGACACAATATGTACATTTGGAGGAAAATGGACGAGTTAGGTGACCGGCAGTATGGTTTTATACAGGGATGGTCATGTCTCACCAACTTTTTTAAAAAATTTAGAGTACCCAATTTATTTTTTCCAATTAAGGGGCAATTTAGCGTGGCCAATCCTGCACATCTTTGGGTTGTGGAGGTGAAACCCACGCAAACACGAGGAGAATGTGTAAACTCCACACGGACAGTGACCCAGAGCCGGGATCGAACCTGGGACCTCAGCACAGTGAGGCAGCAGTGCTAACCACTGTGTCACTGTGCTGCCCACGTCTCACCAACTTCATTGAGTTTTTTGAAGAGGTGACAAAGAAAAATGACACGGGAAGGGCTGTGGATGTAGTTTACATGGACTTTAGTAAGGCATCTGTCAAGGTCCCACATGGCAGACTGGTACAAAATCTAAAATCACATGATATAGATATAAATAAATGATCTGGAGGAAGACATGGGTGGTCTGGTTATTAAATTTGCGAATGACACAGATTGGCGGAGTTGCTGATAGTGCCTAGTCAGATGATGCAACAGGATATGGATAGATTGAAGACTTGGGCACAGAAATGACAGATGGAGTTTAATCCGGACAAATGCGAGGTAATGCAGTTTGGAAGATCAAATTTAGGTACATATTATACTGTAAATGGCAGAACCCTTAGCAACATTAATATAGAGGGATCTGGGTGTGCAGGTCCACGTTCCCCAAAAGTGGCAACACAGGTGGCCAAGGTGATTAAGAAGGCATATGGCGCGCTTGCCTTCATCAGCCGGGGCACTGAGTACAGGAGTTGGGAAATCATGTTGCAGCTGTATAAAACCTTGGTTAGGCCGCATTTGGAGCAGTGTATGCAGTTCTGGTCACCACATTATCAGAAGGATGTGGAAGCTTTGGAGAGCGTGCAAAGTAGGTTCACCAGGATGTTTCCTGGTCTCCAGGGTGTCGGCTTTGGGGAGAGGTTGAATAAACTAGGAATGATTTCACTGAAAGACGGAGGCTGAGGGTAGACCTGATAGAGGTCTATAAAATTATTAGAGGCACAGACAGGGTGGATAGTCAGAGGCTTTTTCCAAGAGTGGAAGTGTCAATTACAAGGGGCACAGGTTCACGGTGAGAGGGGGAAAGGTTTAAGGGAGATGTGAGGGGTGAGTTTTTCACGTGAGTGGTGGATGCCTGGAACACGCTGCCAGAGGATGTGGTGGAAACAGGCACATTAGCAACATTTAAGAGGCATCTGGATATATAAATGAATGGGGAGTAGAGAGAGAGATGCGGACCGAGTAAGAGCAGAAGGTTTTTTTTTTAAAAGTTAATTGAATCATGATCGCACAGGCTTGGGGGGCCTGTGTTGGTCTTTGTTCTTTGAAACAGAATTGTTCCATCTGTCTCTTGGCCAACTTATCAATACAGCTGTTGTTCCTTTAGGGATTAAATATTGCTACCAAGTCTATTATGTGGTGTCAGGGTCTGGTGTATGATCCAGAGTACATACCGCATCCCAGGCCTCTGGGTCATTTCTAAAGAGGGTGCTAGTCAATTCAATGGACAGTCGCTTCCGGTAATCCTGGGGCTTGTCTTCGGATATCCGGAACAGCACTGCAGCAGCATAGGTAGCTATGGAGCAGAGAGAAAGGATCAACATATCACTTCAGCAGTGCTTACCACGAGAAATCCAAAATCTACAGCGAACAGGTGAGAGGGCCTCAGAGAGTGTGTCCGGACAGAACATGAGACACAACAGGTCACAGATTTATATCATTTACAGCACAGAAACAACTGATTCACGTCAGTGTTTATACTCAACATCAACCTTTGTCTGCCCCCCCTTCAGCTAGCCCTCATCATAACACACGGTGGCACAGCGGTTAGCACTGCTGCCTCACAGCTCCAGGGTCCCAGGTTCGATTCCTGGCTTGGGTCACTGTCTGTGTGGAGTTTTCACTTTCTCCCCGTGTCTGCGTGGGTTTCCTCCGGGTGCTCCAGTTACCTCCCACAGTCCAAAGATGTGCAGGTTAGGTGGATTGGCCATGCTAAATTGCCCTTAGTGTACAATGGTTAGGTGGGGTTACTGGGTTACGGGGATACGGGTGGAGGCGTGGGGCTTAAGTAGGTGCACTTTCCAAGAAACGGTGCAGACTTGAAGGGCCGAATGGCCACCTTCTGCACTGTAAATTCTACGTTTCTATTATAACCCGTTAGTTCCTCCCTTATTTTTATCAAATTCCTCACTGGCTCAGAACTCATTCGACCGTTCTGGTTTAGGAAGGGACTGTCCTATTTGGCTCCAGTGTGCACTATTTTATTGAATTTTATGAATTTGTTTAATCCCTTCTGGGACAAGATATTTCAAAGCCCTGGCTGAATAATTTTTTTAAAAAATAATTTTTATTGAAATTTTTTGAAAAATATATATCAACAAAATACAATAATAGCAATAACAATAATAAACACCCCCCGGCACCCGTAAAAACGCATATAACAAAACCCCCCCCCCCCCCAATAAACAACAGAATAAATTAACAATAAGCAAATTAACTTAAACACTATCCCCCTTTCCCCCCCTTTTCCTTCCCCTCCCTCCCCTTTTTCCTTCCCCTCCCCTTCCCCTCCTCCTTCCCCCTCCCTTCCTTTCCCCTTTACTCTCCCCCCCATTCCCCTCCCTCTCCCCCTCCCTCCCTTTCCCCCCCCTCCCCTCCCTTTCCCCCCCTCCCCTCCCTCCCTCCCCTTTTCTCCCCCTCCCCCCCCCCCTTTCTCCCCCCCCCCCCCTCTCCTTTCCCTCCCCCCACCCCCAGGTTGCTGCTGCTGCCCTAGTACCTTATCGTTGAGCCAGAAAGTCGAGGAAAGGCTGCCACCTCCTAAAGAACCCTTGTATCAACCCACTCAGGGCGAACTTGACCCTTTCCAACTTAATGAATCCCACCATTTCATCAATCCAGGTCTCCACCTGGATTAACCTCCACTCGGAGGTTTCACATCTTTCCACTGCAGCATGATCCTCCGCCGGGCTACTAGGGACGTAAAGGCCAGCACACCGGCCTCTTTCGCCTCCTACACTCCCGGCTCCACCCCAACCCCAAATATCACGAGTCCCCAGCCTGGCTTGACTCTGGATCCCACCACCCTCGACACCGTCTCCGCCACCCCCTTCCAGAACTCCTCCAGTGCCGGGCATGCGCAGAGCATATGGGCATGGTTCGCTGGACTCCCCGAACATCTGATGCACCTGTCTTCGCCCCCAAAGAACCAACTCATCCTAGATCCGGACATGTGGGCCCGGTGCAGCACCTTGAACTGGATGAGACTAAGCCTCGCACATGAAGAGGAGTTCCCCCTCTCCAGGGCGTCCGCCCATGTCCCCTCTCAATCTGCTCCACCTCCTATTTAGCCTTCAGCTCCTCTACCGACGCCTCCCCCACCTCCTGCATTACCTGGTAGATGTCAGACACCTTCCCATCCTGGCTGAATAATTTGGCCTGTCCAAAGGCACAGAGATCAACTTTAGTCCCATTCTCTACCAGGACTCCCCAAACAGCATCCCATTTACATCCCAGGGGGAGACGGTGAGTGTCACTAGGAGAATACCCATCACTTACCAATACCCTCGTTCATGGAGTGCAGCATCTCTGTGAGGGGCGCTGTGGCCCCCTCTTGGTCTATTATCTCTGCTGCATGCCGATCTTGTGCCAGTTCACACAGGACCCCAGCTGCGACACGCTGGATGTTTTCAACAGGAGAGTAGAGGAGCTGGAGGGAAAAGAACACATAGCAGTCACCAAGTTGCATGGAAATCCAAAGATAAACTTCCTTACTGAGAGACAATGATTTAACACCTTTAAAAAATAAATTTAGAGTACCTAATTATTATTTTTTTCCAATTAAAGGGCAATTTAGCGTGGCCAATCTACCTAACCTGCCCATCTTTTGGGTTGTGGGGGTGAAACCCACGCAGGCACGGGGAGAATGTGCAAACTCCACACAGACAGTGACCCAGGGCCGGGAATCGAACCCGGGTCCCCAGCGCCGTAGGCAGCAGTGCTAACCACTGTGCCACCCTTTAATGATTTATCACTTAAGGTATAATTTCATTCCTGATAAAAGTTTCCCTCTCCCTGCTGGGAGACAGTTTTACACACAACGTAATCATTTTAACATCTTGCCCAGTCTACACATAACTGGTTTGTTTGACTGTGGTCTGAGGGTGTAGTCAGGAAGTTCATTTTGTCTTCAATCCGTGCCTACAGAGCTTCCTTCCAGTGAGATTCCCGGGAAAACAATTGGCAATGTGTAAAAAAAAAAAGGGGGGCTAATCAAAATCTCCTGCCTGGCCTCAGTTACACCACTATTGAATTAACGTTTCCAGTTCAACTGGACGCTTAAGTCAATGTAAACTATCACTGAGCCAGTATCCTTGAAACAATGGTCAGTTTCAGGATGAAGTAACAATTGACATAAAGACAGGAACTGAAATTTTCTAACAGGATGGGGCGAAACGGTTCCCAAAGGAAAGAATGAAAATTTATTTGATACTATATTAGACCAGTCAAAATTATAATCAAACTTTCACATGGCAGAAGGGTGCTTATATTTGACAAGAATAATGCTGTTGATGAGCTTGGGTTCTGTGAATGCAAAAATAAGTAATAGTAAACAAAAGTTACCAATAAGAGGTACATCTATTAAAATACATTTCCATGAGGAGATGTGAAACTGTGAAATTATACTTGTCGGAGAATGGGAGATTGTCCAGTTCCTGACCACGTATCAGATAGACATCGCAGATGAAGAAGGATTTGGGACGTGAGGACATAGAAGTTGATTTATAAACGCATTTTTTTCCTTTCAATCATGTTCCATGTCCTGTTTGGACTTGGCGATTGTAAAATTTTGGTGTATCAATCAACATGCAGCTTACCTGGACAAACAGTGGGATTGTGTTGAGTTGAGTCATTTCACTCCGATTGACATGATCCCGGGCAAGAATGTGCAATGCTCCCGTGCAACCTTCCACAATCTCATCCATTCGTACTCCATCCTGGTGGGCCACAGGGCACTGATTAGTATCTATGCTGCAAATCACAGGTGTCCATCGTGCACTTTACACTGTCATTCACTTATTTCAACATTCACCCCCATTCCCCCATCCCTAAAAGGTGAGGACCAACTCTGTTAACAAAGAACTGCAGCTTCAAGATCTCATCAAAAGGGACCAATTTAGTTGTGGGTACCAAAATTTGTCAGCTATTGATCTACTAAAGGCAACACAGCTGAGCCCAATCTCTACCCACACCACAGCAGTTGGAAGCTTTTAAGTACAGCACAAACATTTCAGGACTGCTCATGTGTGAGTCACACAGGGAGTGGGATATGGAGAGTAGGTGTGTGCCTGGAATCACTTTTTACATACCATGTATTGCTGCTGTCCACCTCCAGATGCTTGTCGCTGTGTTTCATGGTGAGCTTTCACTAGGAGCTGGACAAGTCGGGGAATTACACCATTGTCCCGGAGGGGAGCGTGATTAGTTGGGCACAGTGCCAAGTTGCGGACAAGTCCAACAGTGGCCTGGCAGGTAGATGCAAGTAGAAAAGAGAGAAAACAAATTATATTAAAATTGGTACAGGTGGCACAATTCTGAAGGCACACACACACAGAAACAGCGCAACAAATACTTCTTTTAACTTTGCAATCTTGCAAAAGGATGGCCTAAGGTGGTCCAATACCTACAAAATTCTGAAAGGGCTTGATGGGGTTACCGCTGAGAGACTTCCAGCTGGTTGGGGCACAGTCTCAGGACAAGGGGCCAATCATTTTGGGCTGATAGGAAGAAAAATCTATTCACTCAAAGTGTTGTGAATCTCGGGAATTCTCGACCCCACAGTCTTGTGGATGTTCCAGCGTTGAACATATGTAAAGCTGGGATTGACAGATTTGGGGTCTCAGGGAATTAAGGGATATGAGCAGCAGGCAGGAAAATGGAGCTGATCCCATCACCTGTCATGGTGCTATTGAATGGTGGAGCAGACTCGATGGGCCGAATGATTTATTCCTGCTCCCATCCCGTGTGTTTACCCGATCCTTCCTCGTGCTGGTGTGAGGGTTCAAGCTGGTCATGTGACTTAATGCAGGTCCCCATTCTCCTGCCCAATTGGTGAGTATATAGCTGGCCAACAAGTGATAGGTGCTGGCACGGAGCACGTCCAGGCTTCTGCTTGCCTGCATTACCATGACATTTTAAAATGTTTCTTCTTGGGATGTGGTGCCCCAGTCAGTTTACTGCCCACCTTCATCTTCCCACGGGAATAATAAAAGTAAACTTCAAGGGGTGTAGCTACATCACATGGACTACAGCGATTTCAAAGCAGCAGCTCACCACCACCTTCACAAGGGCAATTATGGGTGGCCCTAACCAGCAATGCTCACAACCAGAGAGAAGATTTTAAAATATAGGAGCGAAGGCACATGTGGAGGCAGACACTGGGTGGGGGCCGGTTTAGCTCAGTTGGCTAGACAGCTGGTTCGTGTTGCACAGCGAAGCCAGCAGCGAGGGTTCAATTCCCGTACTGACAGACGTTAGTCATGAAGGCCCTGCCTTCTCAACCTTTCCCCTTACCTGAAGTGTGATGATGCTCAGGTTAAATCACCACCAGTCAGCTCTCCCCCTCAAACGGGAAAGCAGCCCATGGTCATCTGGGACCAAGGTGACTTTACCTCATTGATAGGTCCCTCCCTCAAGGGCAACAAAAAACATGGTGTGTCTTTTATAATAATTTGGCAGATTCATTTCAACTCAGTTTCTAAATCCACTCGAAAGAGATTTGAACTCTAACCATTGCTAGCCCAGTACAAGCCCCTTGCATACCAAATTTGCATCTCAAACTGCCTGGGTTCTACAGCTCCAGCAACACCAACAAAGTGCCCCCTCCACCCCCAGCACTCTTAATCCCCTTCCCTGCCCCACCTCCCCCCTTCCCCTCCCCCATGTGCCCTACACCGAGCAAATGCTGCCACGACCCTCCCCTCACCCAGAGCATCCCCAGTATCAGGGCACAGCTGCCGAAATCATGGTTCCCGTTGCAGAGCACCAATTCACCTTGATCAGTGGCCAATGGTAGGGCTGATTGAGAAGTTTGACCACAGCAGGCATGCCGTAATTAGCGCGCACTTTGTTTTGGGCAATCTCAGCCTCTTGGTGTCTACTGGTGAGGTGCCGAAGAGCACAGACTGCTGGCTCAGTGATGTCCTCCTTCTCGCCCGCTCTCAGTACTGTGTGGACCAGGGCCTCGATGCCTTCCACCTGGCACACCACCATCTTGTTCCTTGCATTGTTGCAGGTGAGATTGGAGAGGATGCCAGTGGCGCAAGTCAACACATTAATGTCATCTGAAGGCAGAAGGTGGACCAGTGTGTTGAGAAGGTTATCTAACCCCTCCTGCGGACAAGAATACACTTTGCATTAGTGGTGATTACAAAATTCACATCTTCATAAGCAGTCCTGCCAGTCACTCGCATGCAAAATATCAAACTTACCCATTAAACAGACCATTCGGCCCAATCATTCTGTGGTGTTCCTGTCCCATTGACCTTCTCCCAGCCTTTGATTGATTAGCAGAGGAAGCTAGATAGGCTGTACAGCCCATTGTTGCTCGTTTTTAGGTTCACATATTCTGCCTATTCCCTTTCCAAAGGCAATTAGGGATGGGTAATAAATGCTGGCCCACATCCCAGGATTTAATATTTTTTCAAACCCTCCCATGTATTCATCAAGTTCCTGATGAGACATCCACAAGGTTTTCTTGACCACGACTACTTCCTGTGGTGTTGTTTCACATTCTAACCCCTCACTGGGCAACGGCATTTCTCATTTGCCTACCAGATTTATCAATATCCACTATACTGCCACCTCCCCAGTTGAGCAAGAGAAGGCTACAAGAAAATTAGGTAAAAATGGCAATGTAGGAAGGGTTTGAATAGAGTGACGAGGGGAGTCAGTGATGAGAAATCGCTGAGATATGTTCAGGGTTTCTGGGTCATTGAAGATGTGCTGTGGCACGGGGAGTGATTGAAGCAGAGACAGAATCTTATCAGAAATTTGACCAAATATCGGAGGTGGAGAAAGACCCAAGGCTATGAGGAGAGGAGGACAGTGGAATTCGTTCTGAATCATTCTAACAAACATTTGGCAACTGATGGGCTGGAAATCTCACTGGTCTAATTGATCCAAATTGGAAAGGCCCTCGGGAAGGCTGAAAACGCCAAACATGGAATTGGACAAAAATACATTGATCGCCACATTCCTGAGACTTGAGCAAATAATCAAGGCTGAAAGAGTCAGCAATGGCTCAGTGGGCAGTGTCCCCACCTCCGAGTCAGGAAGGTTAGGAGTTCAAGTCCCACTGCACACTCACTTCCAGCTGGGCCCACTGCACAATTCAAAGGAGGAGTTGAGACTGTCCAGCGTCACAACCATCATTTACTTCTCAAACACTGAAAACAGATCATCTGGTCATGATATTGGTGCGATCTTGCCATGCGCTAATTGGTTGTCATGTTCCCTACATTATAACAATGGTTACACTTCTCAAAAGATACTTTTTGGGTGCTATACCACAGTCAGAGAACCTTACCTGTTTTGTTGCTGCATCAGAGAGATTTCTCAGGGTCCACAAGCAGTTCTGAACCAGCCTGGGGCTGGAGCTGCCCAGGTGCGAGCCCAGTGCCTGCATCCCACCTGCCCAATAAAAGACAAACTCAATCCAGTGAAACGGGTTTGCGCGTCGGAAATCTAAACACGAGACTTGGAGCTCTGACAGCGTCAGCTGAACAACTTGTGAAACCCGACAACTGTTCAGTGATCCAATAGAGCATCTCATAATGTACAACAGTTCTTCATCCTCTGTGACCATGGAAACCAACAGCCCTGTGCAAAGATCCCTCTCCAAGAAGATGCCAACATAACAGAGGTGACATAGAATTGACAGGCCATTGGGCCAACAGGTGTACATCTGGGCAAAGAAGTTTCTCCTGAATTCCTGACTGGATGTATTAGTAACCATCTTAAACTGATTTACTCTAATTTTGCATTTCCCAAATTCGCCCTTCCCGGGTGGAAATATCTCCTCTACATTGACTCTGTCAAACCCTTTCATTTTGTCCCAGAATCTATATGCTAGAGAGTGTACACCATCTATTATTGGAGCTCAGTGTCTCGACCAGACAGCCCTCCCATAAGGTGGAAATTGAACCGGTGATGCACAGCCAGCTTGGTACCAAGACATGCAGACCAAACTTGCCTAAGAAAGAGTCAAAATGAAAAAGTAAAATCATTCCTGCTCCCTGTTCATTATGGGCACCCAGTGCTGCCCTGCTGCATGTATAGCCATGTGAGATATATTACTGGGCTTGAGTGGCTCAGGCCTGGTACCAGAGAGTGGTCAACACTCTTGGAACATGCATTTTTACCCTTTACAAGGGTTATTAGCTCCACGAATGGAAGAGGTTTGCTTGGGGAAAGTCACATCATACCAGTTGGAAGAATCAACAAACCTGGTTATGCTGTATTCTGCGATCTTTCATCATGACATCCTCAGTCCAACTGCCTTGCCATTGGCTGTTTAACGTGACAAACTCAATGTGGCATTGTGGCAACTGGTCAATAATGGTGGCCAAAATACCCATAATCCTCTCAGTTCTGGAAATACTCCTATCTATTGTGCAGTTTATTTTGTTTGTAACTTTTCCAATCAAGGGGGAATTTAGCATGGCCAATCCACCTAGCCTGCACATCTTTAGGTTATTGGGGTTAAACCCATGCAGACACGGGGAGAATGTGCAAACTCCACATAGACATTATTGCATAGTTTAACAGAACATTCATGTACTAGAGACACATCAAACCCTAAGCTGCAAATCTACCCAGCAAAGAAAACAAGAAAATCCCCATGAATTCTTTCACAAACGCCCAGACAGATTAAGTAGTCACTGAAAGCAGCCAATTCAAATCAGGACATGTACAGTGTAGGGAGCTGAACATGAAGAGGTGAAGACTGGTCAGAACAGTGGGTGGGATAGGGAGGAATGGGTTCCAGAGGCTTGCAGTTACCGGCTTCCACGATTGCAGGCTTATTACTGGGACAGACAGACAGAACTTTCAGCACACGGCTTGTGGTCCAGAGTAACTTCTCGTAATTGTAGGTCCTCATGATATGAACAAGGGCATCTGGGCCTCCATTGGCCAGAATAATCAGCTACAAAAACAAAACAACCTCTGGTTACAGATTTTCACTCAGCAAACCACAGACTAACAACCATAATCTAAACCAGAAAGGACACACCCAAAATAACCGCCTACGGTCAAATTCACTGGACACGTGTACACCCATTCCCCACAATTAAAATGGTGACTTCAGTTTAGTACCAGCCATGGCTCAATGAGAGGCACCCTCGCTTTGGAGACAGAGGTTGCGGGTTCAGGCCCAACAACCAGTGGCAGTACTGAGGGAGTGCAGCACTGCTGAAAGTGCCATCTTTCACTCGAGACCTCAAAGCGAGGCCCCACCTGCCTTCTCAGATAGCTACAAACCATCCACCATTCAGAGGACCAGTAGGCTTCTCCCCAAAGCTCTGACGGAATTTTTTCCTCAATCAATATGACTAAAACAGATCACCTGGCCATCATCACATTGCTGAGTGGGATCTTGCTCAGTGCAAATCGGTTGCTGCACTTCCTCCACAACAGTGACTACACTTTATAAAGCACTTAGATGGCTGTAAAGCAATTTTGGAGATTCTGAAAATTGTAATGAGTTAATAGAATAGATACAGTGTGTCCAGGGAAGTTAGGTCTCACATACCAGAAGCCAGGGACTACGCCAAGAGTACACAGAACACAGTGGCAGTCCAAAACAGACAGGTGTTAGGCGCTGTGCAAATTCAAGTCTTCTAATCTTTCAATCATCTGGGCTCCTGCTTGTGTTGATCATCCAACTGAACCTTCACTGACATTGAGTGCTAAATCACCTCGCTTCAGTCTTTCCATTTATCAAACTTCCTCTTCATGCTTCAACAAATAGGATTGCATCACACTGCCCGTTCACTTTGCACGTTCTTAGACACTGCTACAACACTGGCATGGTCAGACTTTGAGAACTGTACAACCCACCAGGATGGTGTTCTCCATGCCCAGCCACCTTCCCTCCACAGCCACCAGTCCAAGGTCCAACAGATACCAACCCCATCCATCCCCAGAGCTCTCTTACCTTGCTCTCCTGATTCCCATAAGCTAGCAGCTGTAGGCAATCTGTGGTGATGGCGAGGAACTTCACGTTGTTCTTTTTCAAAAGAGGAACCATCTTCTGGAGCCCATCAGCCAAACGGACCGCCATTTTTGCCCCTTCCTGATGCAGGAGCAGATTGTGGAGGGTAGTAATGGCATAAAATAAGATGGACTCGACTGGAGAGCTGGGAAACAGACAGACACATCGGTAAACAGCAAAAAACACAAACAGGTGAAAATACTAAATTTGGAGGACTAATTAAAAATAAAAGCATGAGAAACCATGGTTTTCTAAAGAGGACAAGAGTGCAAAACAAGTTAGTTTGAATCTTTTATAGAATATTGGTTCAGGCTCAGTACTGCATTTAATTCTGAGCATCACATTTTAGGAAGGACATTAAGGCCCTGGAGAGGCTGCAGAGGAGATTCACTGAATGGTACCATAATCAGGTGTGAGATTCCAAAACTAGGCCAAGGATCTTAAACTCAATCCATTGGCGCAAAGAAAAACGAGAGGAGCTTGGTATAGCCGAGGGCAATGGGAGGGAGGGGCACTGAATTAACTGCAGCTTGTATACGAGTTCATACTTAAATATACGGTGTCAGCTCCTCAGGTATTCTAATAACAAGCTTTTAAGTATCAAGCTTAACATTGCAATGCCCAACTACATGCAGCAGCTCATGGAAAGAGCACATGGAAGGCACTCAGTCCCCATGGAGAAAGTCCTGATCCGTACATACCCAATCACTCTGCCCACTGATCTATATTAGCTCCTGGTCCAGCAATGCCTCAAATTTAAACGTCTCATCTTGTTTTCACATCGCTGTGGTTTCCTCCCACAAGTCCCGAAAGACGTGCTTGTTAGATAAGTTGGACATTGTGAATTCTCCCTGTGTGTACCCGAACAGGTGCCGGAATGTGGCAACTAGGGGATTTTTGCAGTAACTTCACTGCAGTGTTAATGTAAGCCTACTTGTGACACTAATAAAGATTAAATCCCTTAACAGCTTCACCTCTTGATTACACTTTCCTTACCCAACAACTTTGAGATCTCTGCGCTGCTCAACTCTGACATTTTGAATGTCTCCAATGTCCTCTGCCCCCTCACTGAGGGGGGGGGGGGGGGGGGGGGGGGGGGGGTTGCGCGCGCAACGGCAATGTCTTCAGCTGCCTACGCCCTATACTCTGGAATTTGCACCAATCCCCCTCCCCCCCGATCTCTCAAGACGCTCCTTAAAACCTACCGTTTAATTCAGGTTTTTGGATACTTGTCTTCATACATGGATTTGTCCATTTGTTTTGTCCAATGGTACTACTGTGAAGCACTTTGAACATTTTACTATGCTAATTTTACTAGGTGGGGTTACTGGGATAGGGTGGAGGTGTTGACCTCAGGTAGGGTGCTCTTTCCAAGAGCCGGTGCAGACTCGATGGGCCGAGTGGCCTCTTTCTGCACTGTAAATTCTATGATAATCTATGATTAATCTAGGACAAAGGTTCAGCACAACATTGTGGGCCGAAGGGCCTGTTCTGTGCTGTATTTTTCTATGTTCTATGTTCTTAATGAGTTGTTCTACATCATCTGCAGGAGTCGATGAAAATCCCAGACAGTTGTATGACTGATGATCACTGGACTGAGTACGAGGATTTCACTGGACTCAAGAGCAAAGGTGAAGAGAACTGAAATTCTGAAGGTGAAGAATCACATTGATGTAATAGGTTATGGTAGATTGTGCCATATAACCCAAACCACCAAAAACGCTTCCAAAAGCAGGAGTCATGGGTTTTGTTTACATTTGTTCATGGAGTGGGTCTCGCTGGCTAGTCCAGCATTTACTGCCCAGCCCCAATTTCCCTCGGGAATGTAGTGGCGAGCTACCTTCTTGAACCGCTGCAGTCCACATGGTTTAAGTACACCTTAGGAATGGAGTTCCAGAATTTTGATCACTGACAGTGAAGGAACTGCGATATAGTTCCAGGTGTGTGACAAAGGGGAACTTGCAGGTGATGGGGTTCTCTTACATCTGCTGCTCTTCTGCTTTTAGCTGGTAGAGATCACAGGTTTGGATGGTGCCGTCTAAGGAACCTTGTTGAATTCTTGCAGTGCATTCTGTAGACGGTACACAAAACTGCTACTGTTAGTCAGCGGTGAAGGGATTGCATGTTTGTGGAAGGGATGTCAGTCTTGCGGGCTGTTTATCTTGGATGGTGTCGAGCCTCATGAGTGTTGGAGTTTCCCTCATCCAAGTGGCGAGTATTCCATTACATTCCTGTCTTGTGGACCGGCTTTAGGATGTCAGGACGAGAGTTACCCTCCACAGAATTTTCCGTTAACCTGCATATTTATAATGTTCAGTTTCTGATCAATGGTGACCCCCAGGAAGTTGATGGTGAATTCAACGATGACAATGCAATTGAATGTCAAGAGAAGATGGTTAAATTGTCTCTTGTTGAGGAATATCATTGCCTGGCACTTGTGTAGCATGTGGTGAGAATATTACTTGCAGAAAGTATAAAATACAACTTCAGGGGTGGGGGAGTGCCATACTGAAATATTAAAAAGTATAACACTAGGAATTCATAGTAAATGAATGTGGCATGGCTAATTGAATTAATTAATTCTACAAAAATCCTTAACCACAAACAAAGTATTTACCACAATCAAAGCATCTGATGTGGGTGAGATGCAGGCAGGGAAGGCCCCGGGGCTGGACGGGTTCCTGAGGCTGCTGCTATTGAGAACATACAATGAGGCGAGGGATGGGAGGAGTTCACACCACATTGTCAAAGGCTTCCATCTCCCTGATCTGGAAGAAAGACAAGGAGCCAGAGCAGTGCGGCCGTACCTCCTGATATCACTGCTTAATGTCAATGCCAAGTTGTTGGTGAAGGTACTGGCATCGCGAAGAGGACCAGGCGGGATTTGTGAAGGAAAGGCAGTTGTTGGCAAATGTGAGAGGGAGCTTAATGTAATTATGATGCCCTCTGAGGGGCAGGAGGTAGAGGTAGTAGTGGCAATTGACACGGAGAAGGCCTTCTGATATTTTTGTGTGTATATGTAAAAAGCCTTGAATAAAAATATTTCTTTAAAAAAGTTATATGGGATTTGATTAAGCCACACTGATAAGTTGTGTTCTTTGTGTAGGCCACAGGGACCTTCTGCATTTAACTGTAGTTATGCACAAAAACTCCTGCAAGGAACCAGAATTTTGGCATGGTTCCACATTTGAAAATTATCACGGGTTTTAATTTTGTTGGCTAGTACCACCTTGAATCTGGTCTCATATCTTGTAGTTTCCACCAGAACAGTTTTCAAAATTCCCATTTCACAGTTCAGTTGCTGGGCATATTGAAATTCATGCATTTCATCCATGTTGCCAACATGGTATAATGGGTACATTGCCATTTAATTTCCCTTGTGAGTCATAGTTTGGACACAGTTCTCTTTCTACTCTTGCACCAAATAGGAACAAACAACTTTTGGAGTTCACCTATTTGTTCCTTGAATACCTGACAATGCCTGTTTGGTAGAATGGGAGCGATCTTGGTCTCCTGCTGAAACACTAGAGATTTTCATTCCTTAATGCAGCTAGTTATTGCTCGGAAATCTTTGTTGGACTCTATTTGATTGGCTCACTTAAGTGCATTGATGTTTCTGGTGACAATGTAAATATTCCCATCTGATTCATGCTTCTGAAGATCAGGCCAGTGCTGGTCCCGGTGTTCAGTGAATTTGGTTTTGGGCACCTCCTTCACCTGGACTCCTCCTTCTTCCAGTCTCGCACCAGTTTTTCACTAATACCAAATTCCTTTGCTGCAGCAGTTATTTGACGAGTTGGAAAATGTTGCTATTTCTAGCTTGAAATCAGCTTCATACATCAGTTGTTTGAAGACTTGTTTCTCTGCATCATTCGCCACATGGGGTCTACTCTGGGTCGGTATGTGTAAAACTCCTAAGCATCTTTGCAACATAGCCCATATCACCTGCTTCATTCCTTGGGCCTAGTTACAAGGTACCAACAAGTAAAACATCCATTTGTGCAGTGAAAACTCAGGTTGACAGAGTATAACATGCCGCGGTTGAAAGGGGGAGGGGGGGGGGGGGGGGGGGGGGGATATTGACTTTTGATCCGAGGGCATAGCTTATTTGACAAGTATAAGCAAAAATATGATTTCTGGGGCAGGTGAAATTGGATCAACTTATACACTGGATCTACAGATACACCAGGATCTACGGTAATGGAGCCGAGTGAAATGACAACTGAATAAATAAGGTTGGAAAACCCCTCCAAATTGCAATTGAAGATCAATGTACATTAGAGGCAAAACTGCAGCAGAAGAAATCAGGTTATATTTGATTAAAACGAGAAACCTGGCTCCTACAGTCCACAAACATACTTTTCCCTCTGAGCCAAGATTCCCTCTCTTATTCTGAAGGCTCACAACTGAAATGCTTTGGATATTGAGACGGTTTAAATCAAGACATAAAACTGGCCACAGTCTGGCACCATCAGTCTCTGGGAGGAGGACTATTTAGCGTGGCGAGGTTGCACATGTAGCTGAGCCATTGACTAACCAGCTTAGGGAATACTACATTTACCATCAGAATTAAATGTGCTAACTTGCACGGAAACCCAATAGGAAATTCCAGAGATGTTTCTTTACCCAGAGTGGTGAAAATAGGGAACTTGTTCCCAAATTGACTGGGAGAGGCAAACAGCAGATACATTTCAGGAAAAGCTGGATAAACACGTGAAGAAAGGAATAAGAATACACTGGTGGAGAAATTAAGGGTGGGAGGTGGGTTGTATGAAGCATAAACGCTGGCTGTAAATGCTAATGTTAGAGCTCGAAATAGCGCCTATACTTCCTCAGGAACCTAAGGAAACTCGTCATGTCCTCATTAACCCTTACCAACTTTTATAGATGCACCATAGAAAGCATCCTATCTGGCTGCATCACAGCCTGGTATGGCAACTACTCGGCTCAAGACTGCAAGAAACTTCAGAGTCATGAACACAGCCCAGTCCATCACACGAACCTGCCTCCCATCCATTGACTCCATCTCCACCCCACACTGCCTGGGGAAAGCAGGCAGCATAATCAAAGACCCCTCTCACCCGGCTTACTCACTCTTCCATCGGAAGGAGATACAAAAGTCTGAGAACACGCACGAACAAATTCAAAAACAACTTCTTCCCCGCTGTTACCAGACTCCTAAACGACCCTCTTATGGACTGACCTCATTAACACTACACCCTTGTATGCTTCACCCGATGCCGGTGTTATGTAGTTACATTGTGTACCTTGTGTTGCCCTATTATGCATTTTCTTTTATTTCCTTTTCATGTACTTAATGATCTGTTGAGCTCCTCGCAGAAAAATACGTTTCACTGTACCTCGGTACACGTGGCAATAAACAAAATCCAAATGAGTGTGGGGAGAATGCACAGAGAACACACACTGACAGGCTAGCACAACATTTCTATATTATTGCACAAACAGTTCAGGCCATGGCTTTGTTTCTGAAGCTGCTTCCCACAATCAACCGACTGACATTTTTCAAAATAAATTTATTATACCCAATTATTTTTCTTTTCCAATTAAGGAGCAACTTAGCGTGGCCAATTCACCTAAACTGCACATCTATGGGTTGTGGGGGGTGAAACACTGGGAGAACGTGCAGACTCCACACGGACGGACAGTGACCCAAGCCGGGAATCAAACCTGGGACCCTGGAGCTGTGAAGCAACAGTGCGAACTGCTGTGCTGTCGTGCCACCTGAAAAGAGTCACTTGCATTCCAATAAATACTTTTACGAGAGAACATGGGGCTGTGGGAGAAGCAGCAATACAGAAAGTCAGAAAAACGAGATACTAGCTACATCAGGAACAGACCTCAACATCCTGACCAATGCAGGGATTCCACCCGATTTGAAGATGGCAAGCATGCCATCTCGGTGGTGAGAAAAGTTGTGTAAGATGCCAGCTGCGTGCCGCGCGGTTTCCAGGTCACTGGTATTCTGCATGGTGCGGACAACTGCCGCAACCATCTGGGGTGACTGCTCCAAGGCCCGGCAAGACGCATCTTTCTTCGACAGCTGGTTAACTATCATGGTCGCCTTGCTGACTATAACCTACATAATAAAGTGGAGAAACAAGGGTTAATATTCTCCTGAGTTTATTGAAGTGGGCACAGTTTCCTCCAGCAACGCCACTAACAACAACCCTATACACTGTGGAGCAGACAGGCCACCACGACTCCATAGCTGCTGTTAATACAGTTCCTTTCATATGGCAGAATGTGCCAGGGAGTGTAAATCAGACAGAAACTGACACCATCACTGGCGCAGACGTGATGGGCCAAATCGCCTTTTCTGTGCTGTAGACCTCTATGACAGTATACAGTGATATTGGACAGGGGCTGATGATACGAGTGCTAGAGTAGGAACTGCAATTGAGTGGCATGGTGTGAACGTAAGCAAAAAGTTACAAAGCAACATTGTTGAATTCAGAGAGTGGGGAAAACTGTGGAAGGTGGAAATCGACACAGCATAGGTGACCTCATCCTCTTTGAACCTCAACGGTATTTTCTAAATGTTAAGAAGCTTGGAGGAGCAGGGACCTGGGAATCAGAACACAAAGGTCACTGAAACTAACAGGCAGGTGCAAAATATTCTAAAAAGTTATTGAAATGTCGGCCTTAATTTCAAGTCATCTGGAACTCAAGGGGTGGAAGTTATGTTAAAATTATATAAATCTCGTTAGTTCCGATCTGGTGTAACTATATAGTCTGGGCATCACATCTCAGCAATGATAGACCTGTCCTTGAGAGGGTGTGGCACGGGACTTCCGGTTGCGGCTATGCGGAGCTAAGCCGCACGTTCGGCAGCTCCCGCTATTTAGAGACTTTTGGGCCGTTTCGAGGGCCCCAAACGGCGCTGTTTCTACGCATCCCGGTGGGGGAAGGTGGCAACCTTTCCTCGACTTTCTGGCTCAACGATAGGGTACTGGGACAGTAGCAGCAGCAACCCGGGGGGGGGGGGGGACGTTGATTATGTTTGCTTATTTTATTTAAATTTGATTTATTTAATTTTAATTTATGGTTAAGTTCCCTTGTTGGGGGGGGGGGGAAGAGAGAGGAGTGTGATACATGTGATGTTACGGTTTGGGGGGAATTGTGGGTGTTATGGGGCTGTTAGTTGCATATTACTGCTTGTTGCTATACTTGTTGTTATATTTTTATATTTTCTGTAAAAAATTCCAATAAAAATTATTTTAAAAAAAGAGGTGTGGCACAGATTCACCAGAATGGACGGCACAATAGCACAGCGGTTAGCACTGTTGCTTAACAGCACCATGGTCCAAGGTTCGATTCCCAGCTTGTTGGGTCACTGTCTGTGTGGAGTCTGCACCCTCTCCCAGTGTCTGCATGGGTTTCCTCCGGGTGCTCCGGTTTCCTCCCACAAGTCTTGAAAAACGTGTTAAGTAATTTTGACATTCTGAATTCTCCCTCTGTGACCCGAACAGACGTCGGAATGTGGTGACTAGGGGATTTTCACAGTAACTTCAGTGCAGTGTTAATGCAAGCCTACATGTGACAATAACTATTATTATTGTTGCCAGGACTGAAGGATACGTTGCACAGAATAAGCTACAGAAGATTAAGGGGTGATTTAATTTTTTTTAAACTAATTTACAGACTGTAGGTGTTGCTGGCTAGGCCGGCATTTATTGTCCATCCCTAAAGTGATGATTAGAGGAATGGATAAGTAGATAGAGAGAAATTACTTCCTCTGATGGGAAGTTGGGAGACGTAACCGTAACATTTTGGTCAGGTCATTGAGGTTGGAAGCATTTCTTCACACAAAGCTTTGTGAAAATTTGGAATCCTCCCTCCAAAAAAAAAAGTTGTCACAGGCGAGGGCCAATAGGAAATTTCGAAACAGAGACTGATACATTTTGGTTGGGTTATGTAAACAAGATGATACATAAAAGAAAATCTGCCAAGATGTAACGGAACAGCAGAACAGGCGTGAGGGACGGTCTCTTCCTGTTCCGATGTACTTTGTTAAGACACTCTACCTGATCCTCATCGTTGAGTAGTTTGGTGAGTTCAGGAATGGCGCGTGTTGCAAGCTCTGCATCATCTTGATAATTGATGAGCTGGACAATGGCGGCTTTCAGCATCTGGGAAGATTCCGACAGTTTCTGAACATTAGTCTCCTGACTGGGATCTAGCTGGGTGGACAGGATACGGGTGCTACTCTCCAGGGTTTCTGGGAACATGGCAGCACGCACACGTTGCCCACGGGTAGAGGCCAGTTGTTCTTCCATATCTGTAGATTTTAGAATAGGATGCATTATGAAAGGCGTATCTGCCTCAGTTACCCAGGATACACAGGAGCACGAATATCCACTTTTCTGCATTTATATAACACCTTAACATAAAACAACCTAAAGCTCCTCACCCAAGTATAATGAGACAGAAAATTGACACCAAGCCACATTTAAAAAAATAAATTTAGATTACCCAATTCATTTTCCCAATTAAGGGGCAATTTAGCATGGCCAATCCACCTACCCTGCACATCTTTGGGTTGTGGGGGCGAAACCCACGCAAACACAGGGAGAATGTGCAAACTCCACACGGACAGTGACCCAGAGCCGGGATCGAACCTGGGACCTCGGCGCCGTAAGGCCGCAGTGTTACTCACTGCGCCACCCTGCTGCCCTTACACCAAGCCACATATGATAAATGATCCAAAGCTCGATCAAAAAGATAGGTTTAAGGAGTGTCTTTTAAAAGGAGCATAGATGGAGATGTTTAGCGTTAGAATCCTAGAGCTTAGGGTCTAAGTAGCTGTCAAAGGTGGCGCGGTTATAATCAGCGACTTGCAAGACACCAGAACTGGAGGAGCAGAGAGATTGAAGGGTTTTAAGATTGGATACGGTTACAAAGAGAGAATGGCAAGACCATGGAGGAAAAACTGAGATAAGAATTGATTGGACAGGATAGTGAGATGCAACTCAATTTTAAAGTGAAACATCGGGTTATGGGGAGAAGGCAGGAGAATTGGGATGAGAAAATATCAGCAGTGATTGAATGGCGGAGCAGACTCGATGGGCCAAGTGGCCTAATCCTGCTCCTGTGTATTTTGGTCTTATCCATCACCTATCAAGTTAACTTCATGACATCTCACACCTCCTCCACATTTTGTACACTATTTGCTTTCTTGTGTTACAAGGTGGCAGGTGGGCAAGGTGTGCTGAGGACCTTGCCACCCGTCTCTTCCCAACAGCACGATCAAATGCCCCACCATTCTGCCACAATCTCTTCTACCTCTGCACACCAGTGTCAATGATTCCACTTATCCCAAGTTCATCCAATTCCAATATCAGCTCTACAATTACAATTCATCTCACCGCTCAGAAGACTGAATCTAATGGAACGTGGTACAATTCACTCCACAGCCATCTTTAATTCGACACCAGAATTAAAATAACTAATGGCAACAAAAATCGCTAATGGGTGGAACACTGCAGGTCAGGATTTCTCCACTATGTGCAATTCACCAAGTGCAACTTTCGGAGAATCTGAATGACTCACAAAGCTTGTATTAAAGCTAGTGTCAGCACCTGGCACCATGCACTCATCCCAGTAAAAGACATCCCAAGCTCAAGACAGCAAATCAAAATATTGCAACAGACCCTGGCATTACCACTGCTCCCACACTGGGTACTCTCTCCCTTGTTATTACCCAATTGAATAATTAATCAGATGTCTGGAGCAGGATACTATTAATTATAAAATCATAGAATCCGTACAGTGCAGGAGGCCATTCAGTACATCGAGTCTGCACAGACCCTCTGAAAGAGCACCTTACCTGAGCCCACTCCCCCGCCCTATCCCGGTAACCATACCTAACCATTAGATACCAAGGGGCAATTTATCATGGCCAATCCACCTAACCTGCACGTCTTTGGACTTCGAAACTGGAGCATCCGGAGGAAGCCCATCCAGACACGGGGAGAATGTGCAAACCCCATACAGTCACCAAAGGTCAAAATCGAGCCCAGGTCCCTGGTGTTGAGGCAGCACTGCTAATCTCTCACTATTACTTCTTGTTCCCCATCCTCCTCTCCTCAAACCCATATATATATATATATATATACAGGAAGGCAATTCAGACCCCTCACATACCTGGTAATTGGGTGGTGTAGCTGGTGGTTGTGACTGTATAGCCTCCCTGCTTCCACGTTTCATCATCTTCAGGGTTGCCCTTGCCACTTAGCGAGGGAGCATTGGTATTCAAGCCAGAGTGAATGCCAGAATCTATGCAGGTGTTCTGCCACTGCGCTACCTTGCTGACGACCTCCGAATCGTAACTCTCCATTTTTCACACTATGAACAGTGAACAAAAAAAAACGGGGGGAAAAGCCTTTAGTGTTGGCAGAGAGAACCTACTGATCAGTGACAATAATTCTCACAGGCAAGTTTCAACTGGAAGAGAAAAATCAGCAGTCAGGTGACCATGACAACGAAAATTGAAACATATACACACCCACGCTCGCCAGTTGCAAACAACTGCCACAGAAATGACGCCTGAGAGACTTCACTATACAATCCCACACCTGTAAAAATAATTCTGTTTTCAAAAATAAGCAAAGGACCAAAGGCTCCAAGGTGCAGGATACAGAACTGAAATAGATCCCAGGGTGCACAGGACTAAAATCAGGAGGTATGGTGACATCAAGCATGTGGGGTTTTAACTGGAGATTTCAGGAGGAAGAGATGGAAGGAGAACATTTAGAGAATGTCACGGACTGTTGTTATCACAAGGCTTCAGCAACTGAGAAAGAAACTGCACTTGAAATCTTTCACAATTTTGGACATCCTTATAGTCAATAAGTATTTTGAAGCACAATGATCACTGTAATGAAGGAAACACGGCAGCCTATTTGCACACAGCAAGATCCCACAAAACAGCAATGTGACCACGATCAGGTAACTGTTTTTAAACTAGTGTTGGTTGAGAGATGGATATTGACCATGACACGGGGGAGAATTTCTCTACTCTTCGGCATAATAGTGACTACACCAAGAGAGCAGGAAACCTGGATTCAGACGCACCTTCAGTGCCAAGGGTTGACAGTTCTCCAGAAATTGAAGATGAATCTCCAAGTTGTTATAGTTTTTTTTATAAAGAGTACCCAATTATTTTTTCCAATTAAGGGGCAATTTAACATGGCCAATCCACCTATCCTGCACATCTTTTGGGTTGTGCGGGCAAAACCCACGCAAACATGGGGAGAATGTGTAAACTTCACACAGACAGTGACCCAGAGCCGGGATCGAACCTGGGACCTCGGCGCCGTGAGGCAGCAGGGCTAACCCACTGAGCCACCGTGCTGCACATATCTCCAAGTTGTTATGAGCAACCCTCACATTGAGCATTTAAATAAATTGTTCGTCTGCCATTTTCTATTCATACTGGAAATGGAGATAAAATGCTGTTTGTATGTAATCAAGAACCATCCAAGTAAGTATTCAAATTCTGCACTTCCCAATCGGTGTGGGAAGAAACAATGGCAGGGTAAAGGGGGCAGAGTCATCTATATTTTATAAGTCAGCAAAGAATTTTTAAAAAATCATCAGTCCCTCAGATGCACAAATAATGGTGAGAAAAACACGCTCTTGACTTCACATAGCCGCAAACAAAAACACTCAGACAACCAGTTCCACACACACCCCACCCCACACCCACACACCCCACCCCACACACACACACCCCACCCCACCCCACACACACACACCACCCCACACACACACACCCCCACCCCACACACACACACCCCACCCCACACACACACACCCCACCCCACACACACACACCCCACCCCACACACACACACCCCACCCCACACACACACACCCCACCCCACACACACACACCCCACCCCACACACACACACCCCACCCCACACACACACACCCCACCCCACACACACACACCCCACCCCACACACACACACCCCACCCCACACACACACACCCCACACACACACACCCCACCCCACACACACACACCCCACCCCACACACACACCCCACCCCACACACACACACCCCACCCCACACACACACACCCCACCCCACACACACACACCCCACCCCACACACACACACCCCACCCCACACACACCACTGTTGATTCTAATTAAAAAGCTGCCTGTCTTATCACAGTGCAGACGCTTCATAAAATCGATGGAACGGAGCAACTGGCGTAAGTAAAAGATTCCGTAAGTCCCTGAATTCACTCCCAGCATAAACGGGGGTTGACTCTCACTCATTCCGACAGTGAGTCACTGGCATTTATTGCCGATCCTGTCCTTGTTAGGTCAGTCTGAGTGAAATGAAGAGTCAACCATATTGGTGTAGGACTGGAGAAGCTCAGACTTGGTATGGATGATGATGTCTTTCATTCGGACATTAGTGAACCGATCTAGTTATTGCAGAAAGCTGATGACTTAATGATCACTCAAAATTTATGCCAGCTTCTTATTTTTTAATGTATTTTTTAAATTGGAATTTAAGTTCTCAAACTGCCACTGATGGGATTTAGTTTGTTCCATAGCACATTATAGCGCAGTACGGGCCCTTCGGCCCTCGATGTTGCGCCGACCCATGAAACCATCTGAAGCCTATCTGACCTACACTATTCTATTTTCATCCATATGTCTATCCAGTGACCACTTAAATGCCCTTAAAATTTGGCGAGTCTCCCTGGGATTAGTGCAAACCTCTTGATCCACAAAAAGTGCTCAATCGATCTGCAAGTCCTTTGGAATAAAGGAGAGTGGGACTAATTGACAGCTCGTTCAGAGAGTTAGAACAGTACAGCACAGAACAGGCCCTTCGGCCCTCAATGTTGTGCCGAGCAATGATCACCCTACCTAAACCCACGTAACCCGTATACCCGTAACCCAACAATCCCCCCATTAACCTTACACTACGGGCAATTTAGCATGGCCAATCCACCTAACCCGCACATCTTTGGACTGTGGGAGGAAACCGGAGCACCCGGAGGAAACCCACGCACACATAGGGAGGACGTGCAGACTCCACACAGACAGTGACCCAGCCGGGAATCGAACCTGGGACCACTGGAGCTGTGAAGCATTGATGCTAACCACCATGCTACCGTGAGGCACAGTGTGATGGGACAATTGGTCTAGTGTGCCGTATGATTCTAGAAAACTCTCTTGTCAGCATCATAACAGATACTGGAGTTGTTTTCACAAGGACAAAGACACCCAGTTTTAAACTAAAATAATGAAGCAGAGTCAGTCATAATCATACCCAGTCAGGTAAGTTCAATGTTACAGTCAAAAATTTGACATACCAATGAATTATCAGTGGTTTATGAAATCGAAATATTGATTAAATCAAGGTCATGTAACTCCATCGCAGGTCCACTGGATTGCTTTCGAAAGAACTGTACAGGTGAGCATGTCCAAACTCCTGGGTGTGGGTCATTCCAACATCCACTATGTAACATGTAAACAATTACAACAAAATGTTGGCTCAAGGGTTGGTATGTTTAAAAGCCCACAGCCCAAGCAGTTATTAAACTCCAAACTTATGCAATTAAGAAAATCTACTCGCTCATTTCCAAAGCATACTGCTCCATTTCAGGACTTGACTGTTGTAAACGGTCAACAGGAATTTACTAACATCAGGGCAGTCACTTCATTAACTCTACTTTAGACAATTCAGTTGTTTCTGCATCTGGTTTAAGTCACAGGAACAAACAGATCAATTGACACTCCTGCAAAAACCAGAGGAACATGGCCTTTTGTACAGCAGCATACAGAGTGAGAACACACTCCGAAGATGCCATTACTGCAGTAAATGGTCAATATTCTCCACGTCAATCTTAAGTGGGCATGGGAGGAAGAAGAGCTCCAAGTGTGTGAATAAAATCGCCTTCAGTGAAAGCAACGGGGGGGGGGGGGGGGGGGGGGGGGGGGACGAGGGAGAGGGGGGGAGAGGGAGAGGGGGGGGGGGAGAGGGGGAGAGGAGAGGGGGGAGAGGGAGAGGGGGGGAGAGGGAGAGGGGGGGAGAGGGAGAGGGGGAGGGAGGGAGAGGGAGAGGGGGGAGAGGGAGAGGGGGGGAGGGAGGGGGGGAGAGGGAGAGGGGAGGGAGAGAGAGAGAGGGGAGGGGAGAGAGAGAGAGGGGAGGGAGAGAGGAGAGGGGGGGAGAGAGAGGGGGGAGGGAGAGAGAGAGGGGAGGGAGAGGAGAGGAGGGGAGGGAGAGAGAGGGGAGGGGAGAGAGAGGGGGGAGAGGGAGAGGAGGGAGAGAGAGGAGGGAGAGAGAGGAGGGGAGGGAGAGGGGGGGAGGGAGAGGGAGAGGGGGGAGGGGGAGGGGGAGGGGAGGGGGAGGGGAGGGGGAGGGGGAGGGGGAGGGGGAGGGGGAGGGGGAGGGGGAGGGGGAGGGGGAGGGGGAGGGGAGGGGGAGGGGGAGGGAGAGGGAGAGGGAGAGGGAGAGGGAGGGGGAGGGGGAGGGGAGGGGGAGGGGGAGGGGAGGGGGAGGGAGGGAGAGAGAGAGAGAGAGAGGAGGGGAGGGGAGGGAGAGAGAGAGGAGAGGGAGAGAGAGGGGGAGGGGGAGGGAGAGAGGGGAGGGAGAGAGGGGAGGGAGGGGGAGGGGGAGGAGAGGGAGGGAGGAGAGGGAGGGGACGGGAGAGAGAGAGAGATGAGGGGAGGGAGGGGGAGGGGGGAGGGAGAGAGGGGAGGGAGAGAGGGCCGACTTATCAGCAAACAGCTGCAGTGACAGTCATTTACAGAACAGTTGGTCATCGGGTCAACTCCATATTAAACCACTGGCATCATCATTTACATCATGAACCAATAATTCGATGGGATCTTCCCTCACAGGTAGATCAGAGAAAGCATGAGAGGCCACATTGCAACTTAGTTCAAGGTACAATGGTGGCACTATCTTCAGAGTCAGAGGGATTTTGGTCAACATCCAATCCAGATACTCATGCCAAAATCCAGCCTGACAGGTCAGCTCTGAAGGAGCAGACAGCTGGTATTGTTTCCTGATCATCTGCAACCCTTGTTAAAATATCTGCCCTGTGCATTGATTAGGTGCGGTTTACACTGAACTGCATCGTGACATCTACTGCTGACTAGCCCATCAACCTCTGACATGCAAGTGGACATTTGAGTTACTGGAAGGCATTAAGCCAAGCACTTGCACATTGTGTAAATGGCTTGATTGCTGGGGAGTGCACCAGAGCAAAACCTGACCTTGCCTTCAGCCAATGTTCACAAGCACATTTTCTAGAAATGGCCCCGAGTTGGATTCTACTGCCTCCAGGCACGGAAGCCAATTGCAAACCCATCACCTCACCCCTCACCTGCCCAAAACCTCAATGCCAGAAATGAGCCAGCTCAGCCCGACTCAATGCCACGCAAGAACCTCCTGTGTTAACCTCAACGCTCAGGTCCTGAAGTCCGAGAAGCACATATTACACCAGAGGGAAGACTGATTTACACTGACAGTAACATCAGTGCACACAGCAAATAAACATGCCAATAATTAAACAAATGTGACAGGATGCAATTTTTAATGGGGGAGAGAAAGGAACAGCACAAAAGCAAAATAAAATGTTTGCTAAAATTGAACCAAAAGAAATAGAGTCTTGCTTTGAAGTGCTTCTCCAGGCCATTTGCTGAAAGTGTTTTTGATGCGTGTAGATGTGTACAGCTGTTGACTGGCTGTTAACCGCCCAGGGCAGAAATGCAAATGCTTTTCCTCGGTCAGCAGCACACATCAGCCACTTACCACAAGCAGAGCGCAAGACCCTGAAAAACACAGGTGGACCCCTCGACACATGCCCCACACAACCCTGAAACATACAGGGGACTCGGTACAATTTCCAATATATAAAAATTCAAATCGGAGGCCCTGACGTGTCGCATTGATTAAAGATCTTCAATAGACACTGATGAAAATAAAATTCACAGCTGACCGAGGGAGAGAGCGCAAGAGGAATTTTACAAGAGGAGGGGGGGTGATTCAAGACAAAATCAGGGCATTCAGCCTCTCAAGCCTGTTCCACTGTTATCCAATAAGGTCAGGGTTCATCTGTACCCCAACTTTACCTACCTGCTATGGCTGCAAATCTCTAAATAAAATCAAAGAAAAGTTACAGCTCTGGAGGCCATTAGCCCATCTTGGCCCATGCCAGTCCCAGCACATCCAGATGCCCTTTCTAATCCCACCTTCCTGCACTTGGTGCATAGACCTGTACTTAGAACACTTACGGTGCAGATCCAGGTACCTTTTTTTTTAAAAAAAGTTTAGGGTCTCTGCCTCCACCACCAACTTGGGCAGCGAATTCCAGACTCCCACTACCCTCGGTAAAACAAAAAAGGGTTTTCATGTCCCCTCTACACCTTCTGCCTCTTATCTTGAGTCTATGCCCCACTATCTCTTCCCCTTAATGCATTTGGCTGTTGAAAATTTCAGATTTAAAAGTAGCAATTTAGCAAGCATCAGTATGCTTTTTGTGGGATACAGTTCCAGAGAGAGAGAGAGAGAGAGAGAGAGGGAGAGAGACAGGATGTCCCGGAAGTGTTTCATGGGGACAGTATAGAGGGAGCTTTACTCTGTAACTAACCCCATGTTGTACTTGTCCTGGGGGTGTTTGATGGGGACAATGTAGAGGGAGCTTTACTCCGTATCTAAACCCTTGCAGTGTTTGATAGGGACATGGTAGAGGGAGCTTTACTCTATCTAATCTCATGCTGTTCCTGCCCTGGGAGTATTTGATGGGAACTGTGCTTTACCTGTCTACACAGCAACAATCGAACACAGGTACGTGATGGCTGTATTGAGCCCAACTTACCAAACCAGTCTCTGCGTTCCCATGTCTCTTCCTTGTATAATCAAACTGCGTTTCTGCAGAGCCTGCTGATCTGACTGCAGTAAGTGGATTGTTAAGAGGAAGGAGAGAGCAGGTACTGAAACCAAAGCCATCAGCTGATCCACCTGAGTAGTGAGAATGTAGAACTCACGACCACAGAGACTAGTTTAGATGCATTTAAGGGGAAGCTGGATAAGTAGATATGGGATGTGAGAATCAAGGCTTATGAAGAGTTGGCTGCAGAAGGAGGATACTCAGGAAAATACATTCTGACATGGCCTGGCCACACTGTATGAAGTATGTAAATGTAACAGCAAAGAAATGGGCCAAATGAAGGGTGGCCACCTGACATACTGGCCAACATTCCTCCCTCAACCAAATTAATTGTAATGCATTGCATTACATGGGATCTTGTGCTCAAAGTGCTGTGGTCACTGAATTTGGCATAACACAACATAGAACATAGAACATTACAGCGCAGTACAGGCCCTTCGGCCCTCGATGTTGCACCGACATGGAGAAAAAAAAACTAAAGGCCATCTAACCTACACTATGCCCTTATCATCCATATGCTTATCCAATAAATTTTTAAATGCCCTCAATGTTGGCGAGTTCACTACTGTTGCAGGTAGGGCATTCCACGGCCTCACCACTCTTTGCGTAAAAAACCCACCTCTGACCTCTGTCCTATATCTATTACCCCTCAATTTAAGGCTATGTCCCCTCGTGCTAGCCACCTCCATCCGCGGGAGAAGGCTCTCGCTGTCCACCCTATCTAACCCTCTGATCATTTTGTATGCCTCTATTAAGTCACCTCTTAACCTTCTTCTCTCTAACGAAAACAACCTCAAGTCCATCAGCCTTTCCTCATAAGATTTTCCCTCCATACCAGGCAACATCCTGGTAAATCTCCTCTGCACCCGTTCCAAAGCTTCCACGTCCTTCCTATAATGAGGCGACCAGAACTGTACGCAATACTCCAAATGCGGCCGTACCAGAGTTTGGTACAGCTGCATCATGACCTCATGGCTCCGGAACTCAATCCCTCTACCAATAAAGGCCAACACACCATAGGCCTTCTTCACAACCCTATCAACCTGGGTGGCAACTTTCAGGGATCTATGTACATGGACACCGAGATCCCTCTGCTCATCCACACTACCAAGAATTTTACCATTAGCCAAATATTCCGCATTCCTGTTATTCTTTCCAAAGTGAATCACCTCACACTTCTCCACATTAAACTCCATTTGCCACCTCTCAGCCCAGCTCTGCAGCTTATCTATGTCCCTCTGTAACCTGCAACATCCTTCCGCACTGTCTACAACTCCACCGACTTTAGTGTCGTCTGCAAATTTACTCACCCATCCTTCTGCGCCCTCCTCTAGGTCATTTATAAAAATGACAAACAGCAACGGCCCCAGAACAGATCCTTGTGGTACACCACTCGTAACTGAACTCCATTCTGAACATTTCCCATCAACTACCACTCTCTGTCTTCTTTCAACTAGCCAATTTCTGATCCACATCTCTAAATCACCCTCAATCCCCAGCCTCCGTATTTTCTGCAATAGCCGACCATGGGGAACCTTATCAAACGCTTTACTGAAATCCATATACACCACATCAACTGCTCTACCCTCGTCTACCTGTTCAGTCACCTTCTCAAAGAACTCGATAAGGTTTGTGAGGCATGACCTACCCTTCACAAAACCATGCTGACTATCCCTAATCATATTATTCCTATCTAGATGATTATAAATCGTATCTTTTATAATCCTCTCCAAGACTTTACCCACCACAGACGTGAGGCTCACCGGCCTATAGTTACCGGGGTTATCTCTACTCCCCTTCTTGAACAAAGGGACCACATTTGCTATCCTCCAGTCCTCTGGCACTATTCCTGTAGCCAATGATGACCTAAAAATCAAAGCCAAAGGCTCAGCAATCTCTTCCCTGGCTTCCCAGAGAATCCTAGGATAAATCCCATCCGGCCCCGGGGACTTATCTATTTTCACCTTGTCCAGAATTGCCAACACTTCTTCCCTACGCACCTCAATGCCATCTATTCTAATAGCCTGGGTCTCAGCATTCTCCTCCTCAATATTATCTTTTTCTTGAGTGAATACTGACGAAAAGAATTCATTTAGTATCTCGCTTATCTCCTCAGCCTCCACACACAACTTCCCACCACTGTCCTTGACTGGCCCTACTCTTACCCTAGTCATTCTTTTATTCCTGACATACCTATAGAAAGCTTTTGGGTTTTCCTTGATCCTACCTGCCAAAGACTTTTGTCCTGGAGAAAAATGTTGGACAGGCTTGAGGAGCTGAGTGATCAGCTGCTGTCCCCATGCCCCTTATCCAAGGGGCCGGCCCCGTATGCCCCTTATCCAAGGGGCCGGCCCCGTATGCCCCTGCCAAAGTGCACATGGAAATTCAGAATAAAAACAGAAAATGCTGGAAAAACTCCGATCTGGCAGCATCTGTGGAGAGAGAAACAGAGATAACGTTGAGAGTCTGTATGACTCTTCTTCAAGTGAAAGTTTAAAATGTCTCGGCAGATATCGGTGAGGGCCCCTTGGATAAGGGGCATACGGGGCCGGCCCCTTGGATAAGGGGCATACGGGGCGGCCCCTTGGATAAGGGGCATACGGGGCCGGCCCCTTGGATAAGGGGCATACGGGGCCGGCCCCTTGGATAAGGGGCATACGGGGCCGGCCCCTTGGATAAGGGGCATACGGGGCCGGCCCCTTGGATAAGGGGCATACGGGGCCGGCCCCTTGGATAAGGGGCATACGGGGCCGGCCCCTTGGATAAGGGGCATACGGGGCCGGCCCCTTGGATAAGGGGCATACGGGGCCGGCCCCTTGGATAAGGGGCATGGGGACAGCAGCTGATCACTCAGCTCCTCAAGCCTGTCCAACATTTTTCTCCAGGACAAAACAATCACTAAAGCTGCAACTTTCCCCTTCCGGTTCTCGCCTGCAGAAAACAAAAGCGTGCACTCTCATGTCACATATTAAAGGAGCAGACACCCAGGGTATTTGGTTCCTGGAGGAGTGGAGAGGAACAGAGGGACTAACTGACTATTGCAAGTTGGCTCCAAGGTGCCAACTGGGTCAGATGAAGCGATGGAGCAGAGCAAATGATTTGTAACACGGCACCACACCACTCAGTTAACCAGCTATCCTGACTCACGTTGATGAGATCTAGAGAGTTTGGATCTTCCAGTAAAGGCTGGAGCCTGTCCAATGTGGGGTGCATTGTGTACATTTATCAGAACAAAATGAAAAGTTAAGTCAGAGAAACAAGTTGAAACTGAAACTACTGGAGACAGAATACAAAGCCGTTCCCAGAAACACTATTCGATGGGCCCAATCACAAATCCTGTGTATAAAAATACTTCAGACTTAATGCAAAGGGGAAAGGGACACTGCAAGAGATAATCATTCTCATGAGCCTGAAGTAATTTATTTTCAATCTTAAAACTTGGTTTTTGTGGTTAGAGGCATAATATTTTAAGATTGGTTTTAAGATTGGAGACCTCACAGCATAAATCAGATTGACAATCATGGTGCAGTAGAGAATGCTGCACTGTCAGAGAAGTTGTGGGTTGACTTCCGAAGGCAGCCATGGAGTGAGTGGTCGCACATTTGGCAGCTCCTGCTCGAGGCGTTTGTTTTCGTCCTGCTCCCTGTTTGCTGGGCAGATGTTTTGGTGGTTTGTGTAATAGAGGGTGATGAGAGTGCTGCACCACAATGCTGCCCTGATATCCAAGATTTACAAGGGAGTTAATGGACTGGGAGGAGAAGTCAAATGGAAGTGGGAGGAGAGGGGGAGAGGGGGAGGCTGGATTTTGGGGGGAGGCTGGATTTTGGGAGCAGGCTTTGAAGGTGAACGCAATGTTGTCTTGTGTTAGGCTTAACCTTATTCAATTTAAAAGTAGTCCACAGGGTGCATATGACAGTGGCCAGAATGAGGGGGTGGAGAATCATGTCTGCATGTTCTGGGCTTCTCCGAAGCTTGGGGGATTCTGGCAGAGGTTCGCAGGCATAATGTCTGAGGTGCTGAAAGTGAAGGTGGACCCGAGTCCAGAATTGGCAATTTTGGTGTCGGAAGACCTGGGAGTCCAGGTGGCGAGGGGGACCGCCATCTTGGCCTTTGCCTCCCTGGTAACCCGGAGATGGATTTTGTTGGAGTGGAGGGACTCGCAGCCGCCGAAGTCAGGGTGTGAGTGAACAACCTTGCGGAATACCCGAGGCTGGCGAAAGTTAAGTTCGCCTTAAGAGGGTCAGTGGAAGGGCGGCACGGTAGCATGGTGGTTAGCATAAATGCTTCACAGCTCCAGGGTCCCAGGTTCGATTCCCGGCTGGGTCACTGTCTGTGTGGAGTCTGCACGTCCTCCCCGTGTGTGCGTGGGTTTCCTCCGGGTGCTCCGGTTTCCTCCCACAGTCCAAACATGTGCGGGTTAGGTGGATTGGCCATGCTAAATTGCCCATAGTGTCCTAAAAAGTAAGGTTGGGGGGGGTTGTTGGGTTACGGGTATAGGGTGGATACATGGGTTTGAGTAGGGTGATCATTGCTCGGCACAACATCGAGGGCCGAAGGGCCTGTTCTGTGCTGTACTGTTCTATGTTCTATGAATCCCGGCCCTGGTCACTGCCCGTATGGAGTTTGCACATTCTCCCCATGTCTACGTGGCTCTCACTCCCACAATTCAAAAGATGTGCGGGGTAGGTGGATTGGCCGCACTAAATTCCCCTTAATTGGAACAATAATAATTAGGTACTCTAAAAAAAATTTTAAGTCAGTGTGGGGGGTTGGGGTGGAGAAGAGAGAGAGAGAGACCCCGAGGAGGTTGGTTAGGTAATTATTTATTTTTTTTACAAGGTTTTCTGTTTTCTCTCACTCTGGTTTTGGTTGTGTTTAATGTATACACAAAATGCCTTAATAAAAATATTTTTTAAAAAGAGGAGCTGTCGGTTGGGAGCCTGTTAAGGATCCTGTGGCATTGGTCAAAGAGCAGGCAAGTCAGAGTGAATACTTACCCTCACAAACCTTGCTGTGCAAGTGCACTGGTTCTCGTGTTTCACTTTACCACAGTGACTAACACTTTAAAAGCACTATAACGTCTGTAAAGAAATCGGGGTTGTCCTGAGCTTATGAAAGATGCTGCAGAAATGGAAGTATTGTTTTTAAAAACAGAGCCAGAAAATGAGGAGACGAGCATACGGTCCAAGAGCAGGAGATGATCTCACTGCAAAGATCTGGATCATTCCAAAAGCCACTTGTTATAACAGGGTAAAGGCAGCACCTACACACTTCTACCCACACATACTGTTAGCACGACATCACTCAGCTGTTCTCCACTACCCATTAGCTACACACACACATTAGTCATTATCACAAGTCTCCCACTAATAATTTATGATGTGGAGATGCCGGCGTTGGACTGGGGTGAGCTCAGTAAGAAGTCTTCCAACACCAGGTTAAAGTCCAACAGGTTTGTTTCAAACACCAGCTTTCGGAGAGCAGCTCCTTCCACAGGTGAATGAAGAGGTGGGTTCCAGAATCATCTGTAATTTATGGGGAGATGGTGGTGCAGTGGTTTTGTCATGGGCTAGCAATCCAGAGACCCAGGGTAGTGTTCTGGAGTCCCGGGTTCAAAACCCACCTAGCTGATGGTGGAATTTAAACTTAATAAAATATCTGGATTCAAAAACGTAATGGTGACAATAAAATTCCCCATCTGATTCGCTCATGTCCTTTGGGGAAGGAAACATACCGACCATACCCGGTCTGGCCTACATGTGACTCCTGACTCACAGCGATAGTTAACTCTGAAATGGCCACTCAGTTGTATTCAACCGCTACAAAAACACAAAAAAGGAATGAAACCAGACAGGCCATGCGGCATCGACCCCAGGAAGTGGCAACCCTGCAAAAACCTCCTTACTAACATCTAGGCAACATGTTATAGAACATAGAGCCGTACAGGCCCTTCGGCCCACGATGTTGTGACAAAGTAGTCTGTTGTGCAAAATGCAACCACCTGACAGTCATACTCGCAGCATACTTTACCACTATCACCACTCCTCTCACCAGCAGGACAGACCCAGCAGAGGTGGTGGTACAGTGGTAAATGGGATAGACTTTGAAAAGATCTTGCAGAGTCAAGACTGGGCATCCACGAGGCTTTGTGGGCCATCAGCAGCAGCAGAGTTGTACTCACCCACAATCTGCAACCCCGCATATCCCCACTCTATAAGCCAGGGGATCAACCCTGGTTCAACGAAGAGTGCAGGAGAGCATACCAGGAATACCTAAAAATGAGGTGAAGCTACAACATGGACTACTTGCATTGAAAACAGCATAAGGGGGCAGCACGGTGGTGCAGTGGTTAGCACTGCTGCCTCAAGGTGCTGAAGTCCCAGGTTCGATCCCGGCTCTGGGTCACTGTCCGTGTGGAGCTTGCACATTCTCCCCGTGTTTGTGTGGGTTTCGCCCCCACAACCCAACGATGTGCAGGGTAGGTGGATTAGTCATGCTAAATTGCCCCTTAATTGGAAAAAGGGAATTGGTTACTCTAAAAAAAAAATTTTTATGAAATTTTTTTTAAAAACGCATAAGCAGCAAGCAATTGAGAGCCAAGTGATTCCACAACAAATGCATCAGCTCTGCAGTCGTAAATTGTGGTGGACAATTAAAACAATTCATTGGAGGAGGAGGCTCCACAAATATCCCCATCCTCAATGCTGGAGGACCCCAGCACAACTGTGCAAATGGCAAGGCATTCGCAACAATCTTCAGCCAGAAGTGCAGAGTGGATGGTCTATCCCGGTCTCCTCCGGAGATCCCCAGCATCACAGATGTCTTCAGCCAATACGATTCACTCCACGGGATAACAAGAAACAGCTAAAGGCACTGGATATTGCAACAACTTTGGGCCCTGACAATATTCCGGCAATGGTACTGAAGACTTGTGCTCGAGAACTTGCTGCCCCCCTAGCCAAGCTGCTCCAGTACAGCTACAACACTGGCATCTACACGGCAATGTGGGAAATTGCCTGGGTATGTCCTGTACACAAGGAACAGGACAAATCCAAACCAGCCAATTACCGCCCTATCAGTCTACTCTAAATCAGTAAAGTGATGGAAAGGGGTCATCAAGCGGCACTTACTCAGCAATAACTCATCTCTTAAAAGAGAGGATCTAACATCGCCCCTTGGCATTCAATGGCATTACCATCACTGAATTCCCCCACTATCACAATCCTGGGGGTTACTATCGATCAGATATTGAACTGGACTAGCCACATTAATACTGTGACTACCAGAGCAGGTCAAAGGCTAGGAATGCTGAGGCGAGTAAATTACCTCCTGATCTCCACAAAGCCTGTCCATCTACTGGAGTGTGATGGAATATTCTCCACATTCCTGAGTGAGTGCAGCTCCAACAACATTCTCAAAACCATCCAGGGCAAAGCAGCCCGCTTGGTTCCTTGCCCTTCCACAAACATTCACTCCCTCCCCCATCAACAAACTGTAGCAGCTGTGTGTACATCTACAAGATGCACTACAGTAACTCGCTAAGCTTCCTTAGGCAGCACCTTCCAAACCCATGGCCACTACTATTTAAAAGGACAAGAATAGCAGATATCTGGGAAACCCACTACCTGGAGGTTCCCCTCCAAGTCACTCACGCCAACTTGGAAATTTATCGCGTTCCTTCACTGTTGCTGGAACTCCCTGCCTAACAGCATTGTGGGTGTACCTACACCTCAGGGACTGCAGCGGTTCAAGAAGGCAGCTCACCACCACCTTCTGAAGGGCAACTAGGGATGTGCATTAAATGCTGGTCTAACCAGCAATCTGCCTGGACTGAAAGCTGGACAATATTTTTCACTGTACCTCGGTACATGTGACAATAAATCAAATTGCACAGCCCCGCCCATGCCAAATAAAAGGACTGAAAGTGGCATATTCTTCGTGTCTCCATGGGTTGTGCCACTTATTTAATCCCTTTTGGAAAGTGATCATTAGCTGGCGGTCTGGATGTGAGATCCTAACCAAATGGCGTTTGAATTCATTAGTGAGTTACTGGAACCACAGGCCCTGTGCCCTTGTCAGGAGTCCCAGTGTCACACCATCGACTACTGGAGGTGTTCTCTGCTTCTGGTTTTTCCCAGTCCCCCTTTTATCCTCAATATTTGTTGGATAACCAGAGTACCAGTTGTGCTTTGAAAATATCAATTAATTTTTAAAATTAATTTATGGAATGTGGGCATCGCTGGTTCCCCCCCCCCCCCCCCCCCCCCCCCAACCAACCAGTGTGTGTGCACGCATGTTGAAGGGCAAGTTAGGAGGAGGAGTTAGGTACTTATTAATATTTAACCAACTGTATCTGGTGTGTATTTCACCACTAATCGTTATAAATAAATAGTAATTGTGTTTCAACGTACAAACTTGGTGACTGTAATTATTGGGCAGCCAAGGATTTGGGGAATTTTTATAAGAATTATTGGTTATTCACTTGTGTTGTGACTCCAGGACGAGTGACTCTAGGACGAGTGCATTAGACAGAAGGTCTTTTTAGCTTGACAGGAGCATCCTGTTCATGAATACCCAGCGTTGCTGCTGTTTAGTACCAGTGTCAAATGGCTGGCTTCACCTGTTACTCAAATCTTTTAGATGCTTTACCCTCCCAGGATAACTTGAAGTAGACTGGGCACGTTTCAGGTCTGAAAGGAGGGACCTTCGGCCAATTTGTGAATACGTGCGATATACAGCGAGTAGTGGACTGATTGAAGCAAACAAAGCTTGCCACAGTGCTCACGCCTACTCATCATCCAGTGACCACTGTTGAGAAACGTGCACAGCACTCCCAAGAGAGAATAGTCAGGGAACACTCACCACCTAGGCTCAGGAGATTAATGGATCGTTAAAGATGATTCTGCAGTGCTCGGACTATCTGCCAAGTTGTTCTCTTATCAATGGTCCGTGCCTTCAAGAGGAAAAATTACCAAGTAAGCAGAAGTTACAAATCTTTCCACAACAGGAATGCATCTAGATGAGAATCTGCTCACTCCTGGCACCGAACACAAAGTGCAATAGCAGGTTATAGCCTGATGTGTCATGAAAACTTCTATGCCAGAAGCTATTACACAAAGGATGTGTCTTTTTTTTTGTTCACATGTGATTTACCAAAAGTACTGCAATTCCAGAGTGAAGCGATTTGGTGCAGAAAGTGAGCTTTCTTCATGGCCTGACAGTAGTCAGGACTGGGACAAAAATCTCAGGACAATGCGTCATGGAGAAAAGCGCACACACCCAGCAGATACTGACTGGGGACTCATCACTGCTTTGGGAATTGGGCGGTTACGGGAGCTCAATCTGCAGCTCAGAAATTATTAAAATCAAGAGAGGGGGGAGGTCGGCGGAAATTGGAACAAAATTCTGACCTTGCTGCGACTGCAATAGGCCCATTGCAGATTATCTCAAACGCTGCAAGGACAGGACAAACAAGTGACATCAGGCAATGGAACTTGCCGAGATAACCTGAACAACAGGAAGAGTGAGCTCAGCTGTACACTAACCAGAACCGGCTACAATTTATACAGGAGGCAGTCTCCCACTGAGCACTTAACACATTCCAGGCACGTTGAGAGAGGCAAATTCATACAAAAATGCAAGGAGTGAGCAAATTTATTGAAAACCCCAGGAGGCAGTGGAGTGGGAGGCAGAGAGAGAGATGTGTGAGAGAGAGAGAGAGAGGAGGCAGAGAGAAAACAAAAAGGGTGAGGGAGACATAAGACTGCACACAAGAAGCTGACAATGGCCCAATTGTTCAGGATAATAAAGAATATAGAGGCACTGGAGATGGTGCAAAAAAGATTTGCACAAGTGACACTAGAACACCAACGTTATAACCATCCGGAAAGGCTGCACAAGCTGGGACTTTTTTACTTCTGATAGATAAGGCTGGGATGGTGGCGACCCAACGGAGATGTTTAGGATAATCGCCCAACAGTGCAGTCGCAGTAAAGTTATTTCCACTTGTGGGGGAAGCATACATACAAGAGAGTCACTAATAAAATCAAGATGTGGAGATGCCGGCGTTGGACTGGGGTGAGCACAGTAAGAAGTCTTACAACACCAGGTTAAAGTCCAACAGGTTTGTTTTTTTTTTTTTTTTTTTTTTTTTTTTGAAGAATTTGTTGTCGAAGGTGAAGACGTTGTGGTCTAGAATGAAACGGATGAGTTGCAGAATTGCGTCTGGAGATTGGCAGTTGTCGGTGTTGAGGACTGAGGCTGTTGCAGCAATGCCGTCGTCATGGGGGATGCTGGTGTAGAGTGCCGAGACATCCATTGTGACGAGGAATGTTCCTGGTTCAACTGGTCCATGGGTGCTGAGTTTCTGTAGGAAGTCCGTCGTGTCGCGACAGAAGCTGGGTGTACCTTGTACGATGGGTTTCAAGATGCCCTCGATGTGGCCAGAGAGGTTCTCACACAGGGTCCCATTGCCTGAAACGATAGGACGGCCTGGTGTGTTGGCCTTGTGTATTTTCGGGAGGCAGTAGAGATCTCCAATGCGGGGATTACGTGGGATGAGAGCACGTAGGGTGTTCTGAAGGTCTGGATCTAAGGTCTTGATCAGTCTGCTGAGTTGGCGGATGTGTTCCTTGGTTGGATCTGCGGGTAACTGCCTGTAGTGTTCCTGGTTGTCGAGTTGTCGGTATACTTCTTTGCAGTAGTCTGTTCTGTTCAGTATGACGGTGGCCCCTCCTTTGTCTGCTGGTTTGATGACGATGTTGCGGTTGGTCTTGAGAGTGCGGATGGCGTTGCGTTGTGCTTGGGTGACGTTTGAGGCTGCCTTGTGATTGCGAGTGATGAATCTGGCATTGACACGACTTCTGACGGCTTGAGCATACATGTCGAGTCTAGGGCAGCGGCCTTCCAGAGGGGTCCAATTTGACTCTTTCCTTTTCGGTTTGCTGCACTGCAGATCTCGCGGTCTGCTGTTCCGGTTCATTGGTCGTGTCCCTGGGTTCGCTGTCGGCCTCTTGGGGTCTGTGGAAGAATTCCCGGAGCCTCATTCGCCTGATGAATTCCTCCGTATCTGCCGCGAGACTGATGGGGTCCATTTTGGTGGTGGTGCAGAAATTGAGCCCTCTGCTGAGGACTTCGATTTCGTCTGGTTGAAGGGTGTAGTCTGACAAGTTGACAATGGATTTCCCTGTATTGTTTTCGACTGTTGTACCGGGAGAAGCTTGATTGCTGCTGGTGGTGATGCCAAGTTTCTCAAGCTTCCTGTTCTTGGTGTGCATGTAGGTGGCATAGTATTGCTGTCTCATCTGTTTGGCGGTGTTCCGCAGCTGGTCTGCTGTGTCCTGAGCACAAGTTGAGAATATGGCCTCTCTCTTGGTTTCCAGGTTGCGTCGACTGCTGTAGAGTTGGTGTACGAGGTGTTTGAGGAGTGTGACAGAGGTGCGGTGGCAGAGTCTTTCAGCGTAGTCTGTGTTGTAAGTCGACTTGAGTGGGTTTTTGATCTGTAGTCCTTTCGGGATCTTGTCTGCTTTTTTGCATCTTTGTAGAAACTGAATGTCAGTGTCTATATGCGCGATCTTCCTGGAGATCCTCTCCACTTTGAGCCGGCAGTTTGCGGTGTCAATGGTAGCCATGATGTGGAGATGCCGGCGTTGGACTGGGGTGAGCACAGTAAGAAGTCTTACAACACCAGGTTAAAGTCCAACAGGTTTGTTGAATGAATAAAATCAAGAGGGAATTCAAGAAGTGTGGTGGTAATGTGGAACTCGTGACCACAGGATGTGGTTGAGGTGAATGGCACAGATACATTTAAGAGGAAGGCTGACAAATACAAGGGAGAAAGGACAAGGAGGATGAAGTGAAAGGAAGTAGAAATAAGCTAGAGCATAAACAGTGCAGACCACGTGAATTAAATAGATTATATCCATGTTTAGAACCGGCAATGGTGCCTTCACACACCTACAGCTGCCCATGGAACAGGCACCCAAACCAACAGTGGCCAGACTGATAGCAGAACCACGGTCTATGTGTTCAACAGCTAGTCCCAGATACAACCTACTTGCTGATGAACTGCGTCACACAGGCAGCTGTGTTCATTTGTTCAAAGTTCACTATTGCACTACTACACACAGTAACCTTTAATCCTTAAAGGCTCAGCTTGCCTGCTTGGACCCGAAGCAAAATGCATCAGCCTTGAAATTCTTGTGGGGATCATTCTGCTCGATTGTTAGATACCCTGACCACGTTTGCTGGCTTTGGGAGTTCTCGCTGAGCTGAGTGTAAATTCCATTCATTTCCAAAGTGTTTTACACTCCTCAAATTGATTTGCATTTCAATCTCCAAATCCTTCATACAATCGTGCATTTCAGAATGCAATTTCATAATTTGTAAGAGGGGCAACATGGCGTAGTTTTATTGAAACTTAATAGGGGTTTGTCACAAAAATAATCATTCATCTGTGCCCAGTCCACCTCCAGTGAGTAACCTAATTTTAAATAACTGAAAGACATTGAGAAATTTTAAAAACATAATTAGTGTCTGCGCATTCTCAAAGGCCCACAATACCAATGCCATGGTGATTAATTTGATCTGGGGTACGCTCAGTTTAATGGCAGTGCTGGTTTGCAGTGCAAGATTTTCTAAGAAAGATCGCAGAAAATTAACATGCAGTTGAAATTCCTTTATCTGTTCCACCGGTTTAGTGGTGGGAACTCCACGCTCCTGAATGATTGATTCTTTGGGGAAATCAGGCAGGCTAAATGGGTTGCGCTCTCCTCAGTGAAGGTCCAGAGACTGAAGATCAATATCCAGTCTAACACTCCAGTGCTGCACTGCCAGAAGTGCTGATTCTTGCGTGAGACATTGAACAGAGACCTTGCCTGCCCTCTCTGAGAGCCAGAAAATATCCCATGGTCATTATGTTGAAGGGCAGGGAGTCCTCCCCAGTGTCCTGACAATTAGTTTCCCCTCAGCCAACATCAATAAAAAATAGATTATAAAGTAATTACCACTGCTGTTTGTAGGAACTTGCAGAGTGTAAACTGGGTGCCACATTTTCTATCCAATTGATTACACCTCAAAAGTACTTCAAAGTGCTCTAATGCACTTGGGATAATGAGGTTGTGAAAGTTGCCAAGGAAATGTGTTCCCTTCCATGATATGGTATATACCCATTGTACCTGTTTGTATCTATATGAAACATTACCCAGATTTTTCTCTGACCTGGGCATTTATAAGTTCCCTGTTTTCGTTGCAGATTTCAAGCATTTGTCATTGCTCCTGTCTAACCCAATGTTGTTCAGGTGTGTGTACAATGATAGTACATTAGCCATGGGCACTAGCATAATTTAAAAGTGCCTCACACAATGCAGGTAAATATAGTCCACATTGAGTAAACATCTACATTCAGTAACCCAGGAAGTAAAGCAGCCATAGCATTCACAAAGCACACACCAATTCCTCTTATTATTTTACCAATAAACCCACAAAGGTTAAAGAGCGTTTAATGTATGAGCAATCTTTTAGAGGAAAATTTGTTCACCAAATAAATTAATGATACATCCTCAACAGCTCAATTCTCAGACTAACTGCAACCTACAGAATGCAGCACCTACAGACACTTGCACCTCAAAAAAACCCTGCGAATACGTGGGATTTTGCCCACCCAAATGGAAGATGATATAATTTTACTAACCTTCGCAAAGAATGATTTTGGAAGGAAAACTAGAAGACTGAATCCTACCAACCAAGGTCAGCGTGAGGTTTTCCCCACAGATCAGCCTTCACCGTATTTTTTTTTAAAAATTTAGAATATCCAATTCATTTTTTCCAATTAAGGGGCAATTTAACGTGGCCAATCCACCTAACCTGCACATCTTTGGGTTGTGGGGGTGAAACCCACGCAGACACAGGGAGAACGTGCAAACTCCTCACAGACAGTGACCCAGGGCCGGGAATCGAACCCGGGTCCTCAGCGCCGTAGGCAGCAATGCTAATCACTGTGCCACCGTGCCGCCCCAGCCTTCACCGTATTGACCAGTTCCCCAAAATTTAGTTCATGGAACAGGGCCCAATTATGGGCCACTTAGATTTGAACCACCTAAATGTACACTACACGCCAACGCTAATGAGGTGACCGACACCACTGCCCCATAGCCAGAAATTGAATCAGCAGCTCAGTTCAAAGATTAAAACCTGCGGGGTTTAGGCACCCTACAATAAAGCAATCACAAACACTACCCCCAGAGATGTAAGGAGTTAAAAGTTTCTTATCAAAAATAGTCAACCTACAAAACATAGGACAACACTAACACCAAACCCATTTGAGTATTGCCCACTGTAATTATTTCTCCAGCACCCAAATGTATATTTACCTCCCAGTCTCCATCCGCCCCTCCCTCCCGCCCCACAATCACCTACTTATGTGTTGTAAATAATTTTGCCAGTTGTACAGAGTTGCTGCTGTTGAGCTGGTGCACAATACCCTACCAGTTATTCTATTTTATTTTTTATTACTACTTTCTTTTGGTATGTTTGGGTGTGCATATCTCTTCTTTATATGTATATATATATATATTTCTTATTCTGTGTACATAATAGTAAATATACTTTGTTCAAAAACCCAATAAAAACATTTATAAAAAAACATAGAAAACATAGACTTAACATCTCCTTGATGAATACTACACAGGTATCAACCAAAACCCGGAGCCTTTACCATCCAGAAGGGCAAGGGCAGTAGATGCATGGGAACCCTCCAAGCTACTCACCATCCCGACATGACAATTTCTCTTCTAAAGTACCCAATTATTTTTTTCCCCCAATTAAGGGGCAATTTAGCGTGGCCAAGCCACCCACCCTGCACATCCTTTATGGGGGTGAGACCCATGCAAACATAGGGAGAATGTGCAAACTCCACACGGACACTACTGACATGGAAATATATCGCTGTTCCTTCACTGTTGCTGAGTCGAAATCCTGGAACTCTTCCCAACATCACTGTGGATATACCTACACCACAAGGACTGTAGCAGTTCAAGAAGATTGCCCATCGCCTCCTTCAGGGCAGTTACGGATGGATAATAAATGCTGGTCTAACCAACAACACCCACGTCCTGAGAATACATTTATTTTAAAATGGGGGTTGAAAGTCAATCCAGCAGGAATAGGAAGAACCACCTCAGCACAGAACATCTATGCCCTCAAATTGGCCGGTGTTAGCATGGCTCAGTGGGAAGCACCATCACCTAGTCAAGTGGTCTTGGATTCAAATCCTACAAGCACAAAAGTCAAGGCCAGTGCTGTACTGAAGGAGTGAGCATTATTCAGTAGAATGTGAAACCAAAGCTATATCCATCCTCAAAAACATCCCACAGCCAATTTTTGAAGAGCATGGAGGGGAGTTTGTCCAGGTACCCTGGTCAATATTTAACCATCAATCAACATTAAAAAATGATCTGATCTCTGTTGTTTGTGGGATATTGCTGTGCACACGTTGGCTCCTGTAATACCTACATTACAACAGTGACTACACTTCAAAAGTCTTTAATTTGGTACAAATGGCAACTTCTGCTGCATACATTGGAACTCGTTCCATAAATGAACGTTTTTGCTTCATAATTTCCCTACAAAGAGAAAGATAGTTTGCAAGCTGTACACAAGGACATTATTTGTAGCAGTTTCTCAGATTATCTTTGCAACATTCGCACAGGCCTGGGAACTTTAAAAGTCCAGGGATGGTGATTTACTTGCTACTCTGTTGGACAATTTCTTTCTAGATTGAGAATCCAGAACCTGCCAAATTAAAAAAATCGAAACAGTGTTGAAGAATGGGAATGATACCTCGATTAAACAAGGAGTCACTTATCAAGTGACACTGAGCTTGGGTTCCAAAGAATTGCAGACTATACGGAGGGGCTTAAGGGGCAGCCCTGACGCAGGGTAGGCACATGAGCATGAAGATGGAGAATAAATTGCAATTATACAAGAGCTCTAATGAAATGTTTGCAATTCAGACTCGTTTATGAGTGTAACCAGTGGGGAAGCGGAAGGAAACCAGCTTTTGAGAACGGCATCCTCTTGTAGAGGGGCTCAGATAAGCAACAAACCCTGGAATCCCGCTGTGAGAGCACACTTCATTTTAAACCGAGCAATGAACCTGGAATTCAGTCTCCAGCGCATCCCAGATGCGCATTCCTAGAATAGCACTTGACCAATGTAACTGGCAGACAAGAGGCCAAATCCACCCTCGCTCAAGCTGGATCAAACACAATGTAACAGCACAAAGGACATGGTTACTAACAAATCGCCATCAACAAGCATTAGCATAAACAGGAGGAAATGGAACACACAGCAGATTCATACTTTTTGATTGGAGCACAAAGTCAAAACAAATTGACAGAGAAGGGAGGTCCAGGCCAGAAAAAAACATAGCGCAAACATAAAATACACAATGTAAATACATAGACACAGACATCGGGTGTAGCATACAGGAGTGTAGTACATTCACTAGCCCCAGTGAACATGCCAGAATTGGCCACTTGTGCAAAGTTCCATAAGGTTTACGGGAATAATTCACAATGGGTGGGAGAGGAGAAAAGACGGAGGGGAGGGAGTGTACTTACCCCTCAGTATTTGCCCCAGGCCCCATGTAACAAATAGAGCTATGGAAACTGCCAGGCCCATGCCATCCATTCTCTACGGGTTTTAGCTGCAACACAGCAGTCCTCTCAGAATTATTCAGATCTAAGCCGCAGGATGGCGCAGCAGTTAGCACTGCTGCCTCCCGGTGCTGAGGACCAGGGTTCGATCCTGGCCCTGGGTCATTGTCCATGTGGCGTTTGCACATTATCAGTGGTGGGGTAAACCCTTCTGATTCATTTAGGAAAGGAAATATCTCATCCTTAACAGGTATTGCCTACAGATGACTTCAGACCCTTAAATGCCCCTCAAGGGCAATTAGGGATAAGACCACAAGACATAGGAGCAGAATTAGGCCACTTGGCCCATCGAGTCTGCTCCGCCATTCAATCATGGCTGATATTTTTCTCATCCCCATTCTCCTGCCTTCTCCCCATATCCCCATATTAATCAAGAACCTGTCTATCTCCGTCTTAAAAACACTCAGCGATTTGGCCTCCACAGCCTTCTGCAGCAAAGAGTTCCACAGATTCACCACCCTCTGGCTGAAAAAAAGTCCTCCTCATCTGTTTTAAAGGATCGTCCCTTTAATCTGAGATGGTGCTCTCTGTTTCTAGTTTTTCCTACAAGTGGAAACATCCTCTCCACGTCCACTCTATCCAGGCCTCACAGTATCCTGTAAGTTTCAATAAGATCCCCTCTCACCCTTCTAAACTCCAACGAGTACAGACCCAGAGTCCTCAAACATTCCTCATATGACAAGTTCTTCATTCTAGGGATCATTCTTGTGAACCTCCTCTGGACCCTTTCCAAGGCCAGCATATCCTTCCTTAGATACGGGGCCCAAAACTGCTCACAATACTCCAAATGGGGTCTGACCGGAGCCTTATATAGCCTCAGAAGTACATCCCTGGTCTTGTATTCTAGCCCTCTTAACATGAATGCTACCATTGCATTTGCTTCATAACTGCCGACTGAACCTCCACATTAACCTGAAGAGAATCGTGAACAAGGACTCCCAAGTCCCTTTGTGCTTCTGCTTTCCGAAGCATTTCCCCATTTAGAAAATAGTCTATGCCTAGATTCCTCCTTCCAAATTGTATTTCATTTGCCATTTCATTGCCCATTCTCCTAGCTTGTCCAAGTCCTTCTGCAGCCCCTTTACTTCCTTAATACTACCTGCCCCTCTACAGATCTTTGTATCATCTGCAAACTTAGCAACAGTGCCTTCAGAACCTTCTTCCAGATGGGCAATAATTGCTGGCCCACGCAAGTATTTTTAGAAACTGGGTGAACCTGTGGAATTCTCTAACACAGTAGGTTGTGGAGACCAACTCACTGACTTTATTTAAAGAAAATAGATGGATTTCTAGACTCTCAAGTGTCAAGGTATATGGGGAGCGCACAGGAGTATGACTTTGAGATAGAGGATCAGCCGTGATATATTGAATGGTGGAGAAGGGCCGAATGACCTATTCCTGCTCCTATTTTCTATGTTTCTAAACCCAAAGATCCTTAACTCATCTGATGTGCACATTCTATCAAAATTAATGCACAACACCTTTCTATCTCTTTTTTTTCCCCCAATTAAGGGGCAATTTTAGCATGGCCAATCCACCTAACCTGCACATCTTTGGGGTTGTGGGGGTGAAACCCACGCAGACATGGGGAGAATGTGCAATCTCCACACGGACAGTGACACAGGGCCTGGATTCGAACCCAGGTCCTTGGTGCCACAGTCCCAGTGCTAACCACTGCGCCACGGTAGCATGGTGGTTAGCATAAATGTTTCACAGCTCCAGGGTCCCAGGTTCGATTCCCGGCTGGGTCACTGTCTGTGCGGAGTCTGCACGTCCTCCCCGTGTGTGTGTGGGTTTTCTCCGGGTGCTCTGGTTTCCTCCCACAGTCCAAAGATGTGCGGGTTAGGTGGATTGGCTATGCTAAATTGCCCTTAGTGTCCTAAAAAAATAAGGTTAATGGGGGGTTGTTGGGTTACTGGTATAGGGTGGATACGTTGACTTGGGTAGGGTGATCATTGCTCGGCACAACATCGAGGGCCGAAGGGCCTGTTCTGTGCTGTACTGTTCTATGTTCTATGCTCTATTCTATCTCTACCCAGTGGCTTGGCAAATCCTCAACCTGCACACAGGAGGGGTGGAATAGTGGTTAGCACTGCTGCCTCATGGTGCCAAAGACCCGGGTTCCATTCCAGCCCCAGGTCACTGCCTGTGTGGAGTTTGCAGATTCTCCCCGTTTCTGTGTGGGTCTCACCCCACAACCCAAAAGGTGCCCAGGGCAGGTGGATTGGCCACAATAAATTGCCCCGTAATTTAAAACTTTCACACAGTATTTGCATCATGTGTGTGAGAGAAAACAAAAATCAATATGGACCACCGCCTGGAACTTGAGGGCTCGCCTTTCACACAGCCCCGCCACACCAGCTCAGGAGGACCATCCAAGCTGAAACATGCACACGGTCAAATTACAAGAGATGCTAAGCCACAGAGATTGCCACACCTCACCTCACCTTGTTTTCCCTGAAACTGAATGACTAAGGGGAGGAAGGCAGAAATACAAAAAAACCTGAAGATTTGATGGGGTAAAGGGAGGGCCGGGTGGTTGAAGGGTTGGGGAGGAGTGTAGGTGGTGAGCCTTATCTCAACATAAATGCATCCAGCACAGTTAGGGGCCATTCAGCCTGCGTGTTTGTGCTGGTTCTTTGCAAGAACAAATCCAAAACAAATCTCAAGCCCAGGATCCTGAACCACGCAACTTCAAATTTTTATGCAATCTTCCTTTGAAAGACGCAAAATCATCACAAAGCAAAATATTCCAGTGGCCCTGGGTGCAAATGATATTTCTCCAAATCTGGGGATTTCATATTGGCAATTTCTCAAGCAGAGGACGCAGTGAGCAACCATGAAAATACTTCATAATTTGAAAAACCTCCTGGCTCCTCAGCCCTTTCTGCTGTAGGTCACAGAGGTTTAACCTCATTAAAACAGCTTCCCATCCCTGGGGATGAAACACTAGACACTATGGGTTTAATGCTTTTCCTATAAACGAGGGGGGGGGGGGGGGGGGAGAGGGGGGAGGAGGAGGAGAGAGAGAGAGAGAGAGAGAGAGAGAGAAGAGAACCACAATCAGTATTCATTGAGTTTTATGTTCCACTGAATGAGATTTTTTGTTATTGAATTCAATTGAATCACAGAATGAAATGGCAAAGGAGACCATTTGGTCCATAGTGTCTGTGCCACCTCTTTCCAATTAGTCTCACTCCCCTGCTCTTTCCCCATAGCCCAGCTTTTGGTCCATCTACCCCATTAGCTCCTTGCTTGGCTTGATTCCAAACATGGTCTGTTCAGTTCCTGTGATGCACATGGAGACATTTAACTACATTAAAGGGCTCTGTAAATGCTAGTTTGTCGTTGTTGATAATGTCCTAACTGGACGAAAGGATCCCAGAATGGAACCCTAGCTCAAAAGATCATAACTTTTATTTTTTTTTTTTAAACATTGAGTAACAGTCACAGGACCGACGTTCAATTAGCTTTAACAAGAAAAAAAATAGACAAATTGGATCACGATGCGATGTATCTTTACTCCCAACTTAGCTTAACAATGACACCAGTTTTAGGAGTAGCATGGATCGCAAAATACGTCTTAATGTACAATGGTTTAAACACACATGGTGACTATGGGAAAATACACTCTCCACTCTGAACCCCAAGTGAATGTTCATGGACATCCCCTCAGAATCCCCCAGATGATTGTCACGTGAGAGTTTCCAATCTCCACTGCCAAAACACACTAAAACCTTCTCTCAGAACTCCTGTATGTGGAGCTTGCACATTCTCCCAGTGTCTGCATGGGTTTCCTCTGGGTGCTCTGGTTTCTACCCACAGTCCAAAGAAGTGCAAGTTAAGTGGGGTTATGGGGATAGGGCAGGAGATCGAGCCTCGGTATGGTGTGCTTTCAGAGGATCTGTGCAGAATCAATGGGCCAAATGGCCTCCTTCTGCACTGTAGGGATTCTATGAAAGTATGCTTTCCTCGGTGTTTGCACTCAGAAATCTAGACAAGGTTTTTCATTTAAACAAAGCTTCTAGTCAACTTTTACAGTGAATCCATTCCAGGATTTTACACCAACCCTTTAGGATTTCTTTGTCTTGACTGTTGTGCAGTCTGCTCAGAATTGCTTTATCTTTCGATTCCCAGACTATTAAAATTGCATCAGGCACTGAAGGCTGCTGTCCCAGGTTACTTCAACTGTCTCTAACTCAGATCACGATTTACTCTTCCTTGAATTCTTCTGAACAATACCTTGGTCTCACTTAACTCCAGATTTCTTAAGACACTTTTCTTCATTTCTCTAGTTTCCTTAACTAGCTGCCCTTCAGATATCTGCACTTTCCTTAACCGTTACTCCAGGGTATAGCTTTTCTTCTCACAAGCCAAGAGAGGTGTTCCCTCTCTAGCTCTCTAAACCAACTGCTTCCAGCAGAGCTGTGAGAGCTGCATTCTCTCTCACTACCCATCTTCAAGCTTCTCTACCTTACTAGGCATCTGTTGCTAAGCAACCACTGCTGGTTCATTTATTCTTCACGTCATAGCCCCCTCTAAACACAATAGAAACACAGTTGGAACTTAACCAACCCCCACACATAAAAACACGTCTGTCCAACATGAATCTAACTTTAGGTTTTACCCTTCCAGGCCCAGAAATATTTAATTAAACCCACTTTAAATTGTACATTATTTCTAATGTTTACCAAAACAAATATAACTCCTTTAAAACTATCTTTGTTTTCCTGGCAATTACTTTTACAATAGTTTAGAAACTTTAACAAGCAGCCTGTCCCTCCCCATTCCTGGAAAGGAGCAAATTGCAAGATTGCCAGTGAGCAGGGAAGGGGCCCTAGCATTCCCTTGAAACTGCGTGGGAACATAACAAGCCACGTAGTGCAAACACACTGCACACAACAATGATGGGAGAACATGGTGCTTCATCCATGGAGCAAAATTAGAAAAATTGCACATTTCAGGAGAGCCTCCAAGTTTCAAAGAGGCAAATAGCTGGACCTAATCAGCATGACATAACCAGCCGCCTGTGCCAATTCTTCACCGCTCGAGTACAAGCTGTTAGTCCACTGTGATTGCAAATGGTTTTATAATTACTGCGGGGGTGGATGCGTAATATTGTCAGTGTGCATACGTTTTGGAGTCTCGCTTTGCTGTCATACTCCTGACAGGCTTCAGTCGGGACATCTTTTAATTTCAGGCTATCCCAAAAGCACTTTATAGCCAATAAATTGCAAGTGTAGTGGTCATTGCTATAATAAGAAACATGGCAACAAACTTGCACCCAGCAAGATCCCAGTTATTTTGGACTAAAACGTTAACTCTTAATCTCTCCAGACAGGCTGATAGACCCAAATCCAGCATTTTCTGTTTTTATCCCACAAACAGTAATGCGAGAATGCCCGAATCATCTGTCCCTCATGATGTTCCGACAGTGCAGCACTCCCTCAGTACTGACCCTCTGACAGTGCGGCACTCCCTCAGTACTGACCCTCTGACAGTGCAGCGCTCCCTCAGTACTGACCCTCTGACAGTGCAGCACTCCCTCAGTACTGACCCTCTGACAGTGTGGCACTCCCTCAGTACTGACCCTCTGACAGTGCAGCACTCCCTCAGTACTGACCCTCTGACAGTGCAGCACTCCCTCAGTACCGACCCTCTGACAGTGCAGCACTCCCTCAGTACTGACCCTCTGACAGTGCAGCACTCCCTCAGTACTGACCCTCTGACAGTGCGGCACTCCCTCAGTACTGACCCTCTGACAGTGCAGCACTCCCTCAGTACCCACCCCCTGACAGTGCAGCACTCCCTCAGTACCGACCCTCTGACAGTGCAGCACTCCCTCAGTACTGGCCCCCCGACAGCACCAATAGCACAGCCTGAATTTCTTGCTCAAGTTAATGAAGTGGAGTGCAAACCCAGAACCTTCTGATTCGAAACATTACCCACGGGAGCAGTGTGTTTGGACTAGAAACGTTAACTCAGTTGCTGGCAGACCTGCTGAATGTTTTCCCAGCACTCAGGTTTCCAGCATTCGGAATTTTTTTGCTTTTGCACAATTCTGGGTTCCTGACTACAGTCCCTGCGAGTTCTCCCTCTTGTTTTTTTTTAATTGAGTACCCAATTCTTTTTTCCTCCCAATTAAGGGGCAATTTAGCGTGGCCAAACCACCTACCCTGCACATCTTTTTGTGTTGTGGGGGTGAGACCCACACAGACAGTGACCCGGGGCCGGGATCGGACCCGGGTCCTCGGTGCCCTGAGGTAGCAGTGCTAACCACTGCCCCACCGTGCCACCCCAGAGTTCTCCCTCTTGTAACAAGAGCAGCAAACACTCAGTCTGAAACTCTGGGCAGGGCCTGAAATAGGGAGCGGCTTTCTGTAGATTCCTTACACTCGGAGCTTTGTATTCAGCATTCTTGGGTCAAACAGAAAACAAGTCAACAAACCATGAAAGCCAAGGGCGGAGACTCCCTGCTTTAGCTGCTAAAAAAAAATCAAACGTTACCATAATGGACCAGCAATATCAACAAAACCCTCAAAACAGTCACCAAAAACATGGAGACTTCGTCCCCTCATCCAAAACTGTCACCGCAGCAAATTTCCTCAAATACCAAATACTGTACTTCATTGACTTGTAATAACCAGCAGTGAGCAGATGCAATTCAAGAAATTTCAATAAAGCTACTCATCAGCAGCTGACACGCTCCCTGATGTCCTCAAAGTATGAAAGGCGCTACGTAAATGTTAACATTGTTAGACCTAATTTCACACCCAGTAAGCACAGATTGTTGACTCAGTGAAAATCTATTAACAAAAGCACGGGAATCTCCAGATTTCCGCTGCGTACCTCACCCAAACTGTAGCTTAACCAGAGACCGGTCATACCCAGCTTTTCTCAAGCCAGTGACGAATGAGCCAAGCTCAGCTGGCCAGCACTGCAATTTGCCTCAATATCCCCAGAAAAGATGGGATTAAACAATATCACCCAATGTTCCTGCTCCTGCCCAATCATCCTCCAATGTCTTTGTTACCTATAATGTGGAGATGCCGGCGTTGGACTGGGGTGAGCACAGTAAGAAGTCTTACAACACCAGGTTAAAGTCCAACAGGTTTGTTTCAAACACGAGCTTTCGGAGCACGGCTCCTTCTTCAGGTGAATCTCACCTGAGGTCATTCACCTGAAGAAGGAGCCGTGCTCCGAAAGCTCGTGTTTGAAACAAACCTGTTGGACTTTAACCTGGTGTTGTAAGACTTCTTACTTTGTTACCTATAGCCATCTTCCACCCTCCAAGAACAGGAGCTTGTTCAAAACCTCATCTACCCATCTCTTCGAGCCCCACATGGCAGAATTTGGGCAACACGGTAGGAAAGGGCAGCACAGTAGCACAAGTGGATAGCACTGTGGCTTCACAGCTCCAGGGTCCAAGGTTCGAGTCTGTGCGGAGTCTGCACGTTCTCCCCGTGTGCGCGTGGGTTTCCTCCGGGTACTCCGGTTTCCTCCCACAGTCCAAAGAAGTGCGGGTTAGGTGGATTGGCCATGCTAAATTGCCCTTAAAGTACCAAAAAAAAAAGGTTAGGAGGGGTTATTGGGTTACGGAGATAGGGTGGAAGTGAGGGCTTAAGTGGGTCGGTGCAGACTCGATGGGCCGAATGGCCTCCTTCTGCACTGTACGTTCTATGACATATTGGGCTGGCCGTCATCTCAGAATCCACCAAAGTTGAGTGGAAGCAAATCATCCTCAATCCCAAAGGACTGTCTTAAAAGGTAGAAAGAAGACCCTTTGTGCATATGACATCATCCCTGAACAGCCCAGCTCTAATTTTAAGATAATAGCCCCCTTATTATTTCCTTCTCCAGAGGAAATAGTTTTTCCCTGCCCCTCGACCCTATCAATTCCTTTCAACATTCTAAACCTCTCAATTAGATCAGCCTTTAATCTTCGAAACTCAAGGGAATTTAAGTCTAGTCTGTGAAATCGGTCTTCAATTTAACCCCATAAACACTGGAAATTAAAGAGGGCGCAGCAAAGGACAATTAAACCAAGGGCTGGGATTAGTCCAGTGTTTTGGAGCAAGGTTCCAGATTCTGGGAATGTTTACAATGAAGATGAGAAGGCTCGGGAGCTCATTTCAAAGATATTAAACCTACAAGGGAAATGAAACGGCATTACATTTTACGGTCAGAGATTCCACAATATTCTCAAACATGGAGGTAGAAGGAGAACGAGATCTTCGAAAGGGTATTAAATCAAGAGTGCGTTGAACGAAGACCCAGAGAGAAATTTGATAGCAAGGCGAGGACGGTATTTTGTGAACACCAGCTTTTTTCAATCCTGTTCACAGATCAGTGGACAACACAGTCACCGGAATTGGGTGGCTCTGTGGTTAGCACTGATGCCTCACAGCACCGAGGACCCGGGATCGATCCTGGCCTCGATCCGGGTCTCTGCCATGTGGTGTTTGCACATTCTCCCCACGTCTCGCAACCCAAAATGATGTGCTGAGTAGGTGAATTGGCCACGCTAAATTGCCCCTTAATTGGAAAAGTATTGGGTACTCTAAATTTATTTTTAAAAAGCAATCTCACCAGACTCAGAGGATCCTGCATTTAAATCCCATTCCAGAGACTCGAGCACAAAGATTCAGGTTGATCCTCTAGTGCAGTACTGAGGCAGTGCTGCACTGTCAAAGGTTCCACCTTTGAGAGCAGACAAACCAAGGCCCCATCTGCCGCTGGAGCTAAACATAAAAGATCCTGTTCCACTACTCTGAAGTACAACACATAAGTTCTCCTGGTTTCTGGTCAATATTTATTCCTCAACCCAAATTACTAAAACAGATTAACTGATCATTGCCTCACTTATCTGCAGGACCTTGCTTTGTGAAGCGTGTTCTGGTGTTTTCTACATTACAGCAATGGCTACACTTCAAAAAGTGCTTCATTAGTCACTAAAGATGCTACTTAAATACAATATATGTTTCTTCCTTTGTAATTCAGTCTGCATCCAGTCACAAAGCAGATTATACCAAGAGAAAGTGAACACCTTATATATATATTTTTTTTATTTTATAAATTTAGATTACCCAATTATTTTTTCCAATTAAGGGGCAATTTAGCGTGGCCAATCCACCTACTCTGCACATTTTTGGGTTGTGGGGGCGAAACCCACGCAGACACGGGGAGAATGTGCAAACTCCACACGGACAGTGACCCAGAGCCGGGATCGAACCTGGGACCTCAGTGCCGTGAAGCGGTTGTGCTAACCACTAGGCCACCGTGCTGCCCTAACACCTTATATATGAATCACTTTATATGAATGAAGGGTGGAACGGTAGCACAGTGGTTAGCACTGCTGTTTCACAGCACCAGGGACCCGGGTAAGATTCCCGGCTTGGGTCACTGTCTGTGCGGAGTCTACATGTTATCCCAGTGTCTGTTTGTCCTCTGGACACTCTGGTTTCCTCCCACAAGTCCCAAAAGACGTGGTGTTAGGTGATTTGGACATTCTGAATTCTCCCTCTGTGTACCTGAACAGGCGCCGTATTGTGGCAACTAGGGGACTTTTGCAGTAACTTCATTGCAGTGTTAATATCAGCCTACTTGTGATTGTGACACTAATAAAGATTATATTATCATTCACTATGCCAGATGCCATTTAGTTACCCGATTGTCCTTGATGGTTCCTCAGTCCGAAGTCTTCAAATGTTCCCCAACGATCTCTCAATCAGAAACAAACATCGCAAATTACAACTTGTGAAACAGCTGTGAATTTACTCGCCTGTTGCTATTTGATGAACAAGGCTGAGACAGCTCTGGGAGCTGCATACCATTCCACAGCCACATCTGCTAGGTGATTCTGTGATCAAAATAACATGCAATAACTCAGAGCTTATATTTATCATTTGCCCGGCTTCACCAACTGAACTTTTGCTTCCTCTGGTTCAGTGAAGCAATCAGCGACACTCAGTTGGTTCCTGATCCAGCCGCTGTATTGCCGTCAATAATAATCGGCAATTAACCTGTTCAGGATCACACAATCATTTACACCAGAAATTAAGCTGCTGGCAATTGGGGCCTGAATGATAGACTTGTATTTCCATAGTACCTTCCAAGATATCAGGAGGACCCAAAGTGCTTTAAATCCAAGTACTTTGTGAAATAGTCACTGTTGTAATTAGTGTACAAAAAACTCCCACAAACTGCAATGTCATGGCCAACAAGATAATCTATTTTTAAGTGTTGATTGAGGGATAAATATCATCCAAGCCATCCACAAGAACTTCCTGCTCTTTAATTAGTGGCATGCGATTTTTATGTGCAGCAGCTCATGTGAAAAGTGGCACCTCTAACAATGCAGCAATCCCTCAGCACTGCACCGAGTGCGTCAGCCTGGATCAAGTGCTCAAATCTGTGGAGTCGGGACTTAGACTTTGTGACGTGTGCCCACTGAACCAAACTGATAGAAATCTAAATGATCTGTGGTCCGTTGGTCAGAATCAGTTGTCTGAGACTCAACCAACCAGTCTCCAAATTGGCCTCAGGCAGTACGACTTCTGCTTTTTTGAACATTAACATTCACAAATCAGACTGCAGCGAATGTTTCAAATTAGAGGTCCCATATTGCGTAAATGTGCAAGATAAGGACGTGACCATTGCTAGAAGGACAGCGAAAACAGAGAGGAGGAAATGGTGCAGATACCTGTACAGAAGAGCAAGGAGAATATTACAGTGCACTCTCTGAAATAAGGGGTACAGATAAATGATGATGAGAGTCAGAGTCTGATTGTGCTCTATATATTTTTTTAAGATATAAAGACATTTTCTGTAGGATGAGAAGGGGGTAGGCAAGCAGAAGACACAGGGTTACAATTACTGGTGTAAACACAAGGGATGGATACCTTTCAAACTAAAACAATCAAAGGCCAAAATATCACAACAAAGCATTTATATTATCATCGGCACTATCTGAGACTGTCACTCAAGAGGTGCAGTTTGTATGGATGGTTTATAGATAGTTTGAAGAGATATCCTGGGAGCTGTTGTCAAGAGTTTTTTTTATAAATCCTAATGAAAACACCAACATATCATTAATGGCTGACAGGCGCCTTAACCACAAGAGTGGCGGTGTGGTTTGGGGAGAGGGGAGTTGTAGGGAGGTGACCAATGGAGATGTTGAGGTTTTCCAATGTGAGAGGGGTGGAATAAAGGGCGCTGAGGCAGACTAGCAGAGCAGAGTATTTGATGATTCAATGCTGTCACTGATGGGGGAGGCAGTGTGGAGGCATCAACTCCCATGGCAGGTTAAACAATATGATAAACAAGATGAAAAACAGAGCGCCACACAAATGCGAAAAACTGGATTTGCAAAATAAGTGTTAGGGAAACAAGGCAAGCAAAGCGACAAATTTGAAGTCAGTGCTCGTGCAACAAGCTTGAACAGCCTGAAGGTCACTTTTTGGCTCTCAGCCTGTAACCCGAAACAGTCACCGACACAAACACTTGCGTTGTCTGTGGCTGCAGCCAATACTGGCCCCTTCCAGGAAACCATGCCAAAGATGGCACAGCATGAACTCTGCCAAATTCCTTACCAACAAGCTCTATGTGGCAATAGGCTTTGCAAGAAATCCCTATTTAAAGGCGTTGTAGTCATATTATCAACATCTTACTAGACCATCCCATCTCCACCCCATCGCAATAGGTGAATTAATTAGTAAGTGACACTGAATCACACACGATGATTCAAGATTCACCCAACGATGCTGCCTCAGAGTCAGTCAGAATCACGACTCACAGATACCAAGGAAAGAGAGAAAACTAGGGACACGATTGTTCCAGCCAGGAGTTTACAGCAGCAGCAATAGAGACAAGATTTAAAATGTCAATCCTCTTGGCCTTTACTAAAGCATGGGTAGCACTGTGTGGGTAGCACAGGGAAAGGACAGCTTTATCAGATGTGCTCCCAGTACTTTGTAATAGAGATGTGTGTGTGTGAATGTGTGGGGTAGACAGACAGTCTGAAAGAATGCAGCTGATCCTAGTTAAGAATCAGGTGTTTTGAGGCGGATTTTTTCACTGCACACACCCTTATTGCCCACACTGACTTCAGAAAGAAAGAAACTGCTGTGCTGTCAAAAGGAACTCCCAAACGAGGACAACAGCTTTGGGAGTTGATGAATCATTCATAACTGACAGGTTTTGTTACATCAATACTTCACAGCAGATTCATAACTGAATCATACAGGTTGAAAAAAAGAGAGATCCATTGGCAGAGTTACAATGATTTTATAATAGGGCCAGTCAGGCTCCAACACACACAACCACTAGCAAACCCAGAGCTATTGTAGTGTACAATAAACACTAGGAATGGTTTTTAAGCATTGGTCCTGTACCCAGGAATAATGAATCGGGCAAGTTTATATTTGATTTACAGCAGTCACAAATCTGAGGCAAATGGCACTAACATCCCAATAAATTTAGTATAAAATCAGTAGGTTAAAAACATGATCCTTAGTCACAGACCAGGAGAGAACTCAGGTTCAATCCTAAACTCATTTCAGCCAACATCAAGCATGATAACAACTTGTATCTGAATAAATGGTCTGAGTGTTAAGCGAGAGTCTGTGAAGGCAGTGCCTGAAATCATAGCACTGGGTACATTCACATAATTCCCAAACTAATTAAATAGTGACTAAAGAAACATGGCCCCCCAAAAAAGTGACGTTTGTGGACAGGAAATGCATATTTTAAAAAGGTCAATATAACTCTCCCCTCTGAACAGCTATCTGAATAATAAACTAGTCAACTGAGTCGTTGCCTTTAAAAGAGAAAGGGCGGGGAGGGAGAAAATGGAATAAGGATGAACTGCAACATGTAAAAAATATTTCACTGAATAAAGCCTCTCCAGAGGTCTCAGAACCAACTCCAGGCTCCACAATGCATTCACAGGATACAACAAATCAGATTACTGCCAAACACATGGGACATCTATACAAAATCTTCAAATCCATGAAACATGTACACAGCTGGGTACTGTAACATGACCAAATCAGCTCACTAAACTTCGGCTTGCTCATTAACCAGATGCATGCACAGCCTGCCTCTCGTGACTCTTCATCTCAAACATTTCTCCCCAGCTCAAAAATGTTAACATTGATGAGAGCTATGTGACCAGGAAAAGTAATGTAAAGTAGCAGCGCATAAACACTGAAACTGGTCATCTAGCCGAACCCAGTGTTTACCCTACATACATACAAATAGTTTCAGTCACCTTTGTGTATCCTGTCCCAAATCCCTTCAGCACCTTTCACTGAAGGGACTTCCCAAAGCACTCTACAGAGAATTACAACATCAGCAAGGCTCTTCACTCACTAAATGCTGCTACATAATCCACAGCCTCTAGGTGTTCATTTTACACACAACCCTAATTTGATTGCTCTGTAACTATACACAAACATCCCCAACTGAAACCACTAACTCCCCAGAAATGTTCAAAAGGTCTCAATCAGTACTGTTCACTTTATAAAATTGCACAGCATCGACAGATTAAAACCAGGGTAGCTCTCTGTGACAAAGACAGAAAACACAGGATCTGCTAGAGGCTAGAGCTGCACCCCTATTTGGAGAAATAGTGAGGACTGAGGAAAGAGCAGGGAGGAGGATTAATTATACAATTTCACCAAAGAGCCAGAACACACAATGGGGAATGGCTCCTTCTCTGCAGTATCACTATATGATTCCCAAGTTTGAGTAACTCAGAATTATTGTTTGAGATCACACTAACCTGTAGACGAGATAGTACCATTGTAACCACCTCCTCCCACTACCACTGTGATATGTAAATCACAAAACATCAACTATAGCTATTACAATGTTTTTCCTTCAAAGTACAGATTTCCTTTTGAAAGTTATGAGTATTCTCAACAATATTATTCTGTAACAGCAACATGACTCTGGCAAAACACAAGACAATTTCAGTTTTACTCTTCATTGCCAATAAACCATTTGCCAACAGCAGATGGTTATGAACCACAAAAAGGCTTTAATTTAATTTCTAGAACACTAAAAATAAAGCCACTTGAACTTCACCCTGCAGAAATCATTCGGCTGCCCCCGTCTCAGTGCCCGTCTCCCCTCTCCCTGCCCTGACAGAACCCCTCACAATCACCTGCAGGAACAAATCCCCACCCAAACTGGACAAAGCTCTCCCGACGCCACAGAACAAACACAGGAAGCTCTCTGGCAGAGGGACACAAAACAAGGAAAACACAACAAAACCACCCCAACTCTGAAAATGGCAGCTGGGGGGACAAAATCAAACTGGGAAAGGGGAAGTGGGAATGGGAACATGGGAGTGGGAAAGTTTGTGGGAAAGGGGGAATGGTAGTGGGAAAGTGGGATTGTTAATGGGAGTGGGAAAGAGGGAATGGGAGTGGGAAAGTGGGAATGGGAAAGTGTGGTAAAGAGGGAATGGGAGTGGGAAAGTTTGTCGGAAAGGGGAATGGTAGTGGGAAAGTGGGATTGTTAATGAGAGAGGGAGAGGGGGGATGGGAGTGGGAAAGTGGGATTGTTAATGAGAGAGGGAGAGGGAATGAGTGGGAAAGTGGGATTGTTAATGAGAGAGGGAGAGAGGGAATGGGAGTGGGAATGGAGTGGGAAAGAGGGAATGGTAGTGGGAAAGTGGGATTGTTAATGAGAGAGGGAATGGGAGTGGGAATGGAGTGGGAAAGAGGGAATGGTAGTGGGAGAGGGAATGGTAAAGTGTGGTAAAGAGGGAATGGGAGTGGGACAGGGGGAATGCCCTCCCCCGGCTGTTCGGCCAGGAAAGCCCTGCCAGTACCCCGGGGAAACCCCCAGCGGCCGAGCGAGGCGCCTGGATACCGGGAAGAGAGGGGGTCAGGCGGCCGGAGCACATCCCAGCTGGAACCTGGCTTCACAGGTGTCCGAATCCGGCCTTCGGCCACCGAGCACCGTACCTGCTGTCCGCTGTCCGTGCCGTCCGCTCGCACTCCGGCCGCCGCCTCAGTCTGAACAAAGAGGCGCTGGGAGCGACACCCACCCAGAGCCCGCCCCCGGGGCACGCCCATTGGACAGAGCTCACCGGGAAGGCGGCCATTGGGTCAGACCGCTGCCAATCCAAAGCCGCCCGCCCACCCCCACTGGCTGAACCCTTGTCAATCAGCACAACTCCCCGCCCCTCTGCCTGGACCCGCCTTCCTCGGGCGCTGGTTGGTGGAATGGTGACATGACGGATCTCTGATTGGTCCAAGCCCATATCAATCATACGGTAGCGGGGCAGGACCACGTCTTTATGCTAATTACCTTGGCCTCCTCTCTGCGGCTGCGCAAAGCCACACCTGGCCTGAGTGCGAGCCCAGGTGCCTTCCTGCGCCTGTCAATCAAAGCCAGTGAGCCGGGCAGGCGGGAGGCCGCTGCAGTTTAACCCCCGCCAGCTCCCAGCTCAGAAACTAGCATTTTTGACTTTGTCTGTTTCTAAGTTTCTGGAACCTACCTCTTCATTCACCTGAGGAAGGAGCAGTGCTCCGAAAGCTAGTGATTTGAAATAAACCTGTTGGACTTTAATCTGGTTGTAAGACTTCTTACTGTGCTCACCCCAGTCCAACGCCGGCATCTCCACATCACAGAAACTAGCAAGTATTGCAATTCCTGTATCTTCCTGCAACATTAATCCGCTCAGTTTGGTTTCCCTCAGGGTCACTCAGCTCCTGACCTCATTACAGCTTTGGTTCAAACATGGACAAAAGAGCTGAATGCCAGAGGTGAGGTGAGAGTGACTGCCCTTGACATCAAGGCAGCATTTGACCCAGTATGCATTAAAGGGCCCGAGCTAAACTGAAGTCAATGGGAATCAGGGGAAAACTCGCCATTGGAGTCATACCTGGTACAAAGGAAGGTGGTTATGGTGGTTGGAGGTCAATCATCTCAGGTCCAGGACATCACTGCAGGAGTTCATCGGGGTAGTGTCCTCGGCCCAACCATCTTCAGCTGCTTCATCAATTACCTCTCTTTCATCAAAACGTTAGAAGTGGGAATGTTTCCGGATGACTACACAAGGTTCAGCACCATTCGTGACTCAGATAATGAAGCAGTCCATGTCCAAATGCAGCAAAACCTGGACAATATCCAGGCTTGGGCTGACAAGTGGCAAGTTACATTTGTGCCACACAAGTGCCAGGCAATGACCATCTCCTACAAGAGAGGATCTAACCACCGCCCTTTGAAATTCAATGGCATTACCATCATTGAATGCCCCACAATCAACATCCTGGGGGTTACCATTGATCAGAAACTGAACTGGACTAGCTATATTAATACTGTGGCTATCAGAGCAGATCAGGGGCTGAGAACCATCTAGCGCGTAATTCACCTCCTGACCCCCCCCCCCCCCCCCCCCCCAAAGTAAAAAGTAAAGTAAAATCACTTATTGTCACGAGTAGACTTCAATGAAGTTACTGTGAAAAGCCCCTAGTCGCCACATTCCGGCGCCTGTCCGGGGAGGCTGGTACGGGAATCGAACCGTGCTGCTGGCCTGCTTGGTCTGCTTTAAAAGCCAGCGGTTTAGCCTTGTGAGCTAAACCAGCCCCCTAAGTCTGTCCACAATCTACAAGGCATAAGTCAGGAGTACTGCAGCATTAATATAACTTGGTGACAATAATAAAGATTATTATTATTAATAGAATACTCTCCACTTTGAATTGATTTGATTTATTATTGTCACATGTATTAGTATACAGTGAAAAGTATTGTTTTCCACTGCCTTGAGTGCAGTTCCAACAACACTCAAGAAGCTCAACACCATCCAGGTCAAGGCAGCCACTTGATTGCTCCCCCTTCCACAAACATTCAAACCCCCCATCACCGACGAACACTGGCAGCCGTGTGTACCATCTACAAGATGCACTGCAGGAACTCACCAAGGTTCCTCAGGCAGCACCTTCCAAACCCACGAACACTACCATCTAGAAGGACAAGAGCAACAGATACCTGGGAACACCAACACCTGGAGATTCCCCGCCAAGACATTCACCACACTGACTTGGAAATAATTCGCCGTTCTTGCACTGTCGCTGGGGCAACATCCTGGAACTCCCTCCCTAACAGCACAGTGAGTGTCAAGGATTGCAGTGGTTCAAGAAGGCAGCTCACCACTACCTTCTGAAGGGCAACTAGGGCTGGGCAATAAATGTTGCCCTAACCAACAACGCCCACCTCCCGTAAATGAATTTTAAAAAAGGAAGTCCACATCTCATGAAAGAATTAAGGGGCGGGATACTCCCCTACCTGGCGGGGCGGGCTGTACCGGCGCCGGGGAGTGGCATGAACCACTCTGGCATCGGGCCACCCGGAAGGTGCAGAATCTTTCTCCGCACCTCAGGGGCAAGGCCGGCACCGAAGGGCTTGGCGCCACAAGGGACTCCGCCGGCTGGCGCGAGTTGGCACATGCATGGGAGCACCAGCGTGTGCTGGTGTCTTCCCAGCGCATGCGCAAGGGGGTTCTTCCCCGTGCCGGCCATGGCAGACCGTTACACCGGCCAGCGCGGAGGGAAAGAGTGCCCCTACGGCACAGGCCTGCCCGCTGATTGGTGGGCCCTGACCACGGGCCAGGCCACCATGGGACACCCCTCCGGGGCCAGATGCCACCGCACCCCCCCCCCCCCCACCCCAAGGACTCCGCAGGCCACCCGCAGAGCCAGGTCCTGCCAGTACGGACCTGGTGTATTTACACCGGCGGGAACCGCCGAAAACGGTGGCCACTCAGTCCATCGCGGGACAGAAAATCACCGGGGGGGGGGGGCTGCCAACAGCCCCTGACCGGCGCGGCGCGATTCCTGCTCCCGCCAAAAAAACGGCGCTGGAGAATCTGGCAGCCAGCGTCGGGGCGGTGGGGCGGGATTCACTCCCCCCCCCCCCCCCCCCCCGGCGATTCTCCGGCCTGGCGGGGGGTCGGAGAATCCCGCCCAAGATCTTTCACACCACCTTCACTTTACTTTGACTTCATTATTCCCCTCCCCATTGATTCTCTTAGTGCCCAAATATACTCATTAAATATTCTCACTAAATATACTAATTGGCTGACCATCCACAGTCCTTTAAGTTACACAATTCCAAAGGTTCACAGCCCTCAGAGTGGAAAAAACGATCTTCAGCTTGTTGTGAAATGGTTGACCCCTGCATGGTCACCTTCCTTCTCATGATGATGACGGCTCGTCAGGATGCAGTATTAACTGTCTGATAGTTAGTGCTCCTCCAAATGTCTATTACAATATTCCTGTCAGACATCAGAGGTCGGAGAGTAATAATCAGACATAGACTTCGACTTCAGTAGCCACCATACCCACTTGGCTTGCATTTTATTTTCAAACCGGTTCTGTTGCATTCTATGGCAGCTGGAAATTTGAATGTTTGAGATTTCCCACAGTTTATAGATGTATGAGTCCAGCGATTAAGTGGGAACTCATCAAGGAGGTGATGAGCCAGGGAGTTGTGTTTCTAATCATCACCTAGAATGCTTAAAATGTATTGACAGTCAGGGGGTCAGTCCTGAGGGAGTGCTGCACTGTCAGAGGGTCAGTACTGAGGGAGCGCTGCACTGTCAGAGGGTCAGTACTGAGGGAGTGCCGCACTGTCAGGGTCAGTGCTGAGGGAGTGCCGCACTGTCAGGGTCAGTACTGAGAGAGTTCTGCACTGTCGGAGGGTCAGTACTGAGGAAGTGCGGCACTGTCAGAGGGTCAGTACTGAGGGAGTGCCGCACTGTCAGAGGGTCAGTACTGAGGGAGTGCCGCACTGTCAGAGGGTCAGTACTGAGGGAGTGCTGCACTGTCAGAGGGTCAGTACTGAGAGAGTTCTGCACTGTCGGAGGGTCAGTACTGAGGGAGTGCGGCACTGTCAGAGGGTCAGTACTGAGGGAGTGCCGCACTGTCAGAGGGTCAGTACTGAGGGAGTGCCGCACTGTCAGAGGGTCAATACTGAGGGAGTGCTGCACTGTCAGAGGGTCAGTACTGAGGGAGTGCCGCACTGTCAGAGAGTCAGTACTGAGGGAGTGCTGCACTGTCAGAGGGTCAGTACTGAGGGAGTGCTGCACTGTCAGAGGGTCAGTACTGAGGGGGAGCTGCACTGTCAGAGGGTCACTACTGAGGGAATGCTGCACTGTCAGAGGGTCAGTACTGAGGGAGCTCTGCAGTGTCAGAGGGTCAATATTGAGGGAGTGCCGCACTGTCAGAGGGTCAGTACTGAGCGAGTGCGGCACTGTCAGAGGGTCAGTACTGAGGGAGTGCTGCACTGTCAGAGGGTCAGTACTGAGGGAGTGCTGCACTGTCAGAGGGTCAGTACTGAGGGAGTGCCGCACTGTCAGAGAGTCAGTACTGAGGGAGTGCCGCACTGTCAGAGGGTCAGTACTGAAGGAGTGCCGCACTGTCAGAGGGTCAGTACTGAGGGTGCCGCACTGTCAGAGGGTCAGTACTGAGGGAGTGCCTCATTGTCAGAGAGTCAGTACTGAGGGAGTGCCGCACTGTCAGAGGGTCAGTACTGAGGGAGTGCCGCACTGTCAGAGGGTCAGTACTGAGGCAGTGCCGCACTATCAGAGGGTCAGTACGGAGGGAGTGCCGCACTGTCAGAGGGTCAGTACTGAGGGAGTGCCGCACTGTCAGAGGGTCAGTACTGAGGGAGCTCTGCAGTGTCAGAGGGTCAGTATTGAGGGAGTGCCGCACTGTCAGAGGGTCAGTACTGAGCGAGTGCGGCACTGTCAGAGGGTCAGTACTGAGGGAGTGCTGCACTGTCAGAGGGTCAGTACTGAGGGAGTGCTGCACTGTCAGAGGGTCAGTACTGAGGGAGTGCCGCACTGTCAGAGAGTCAGTACTGAGGGAGTGCCGCACTGTCAGAGGGTCAGTAGTGAAGGAGTGCCGCACTGTCAGAGGGTCAGTACTGAGGGTGCCGCACTGTCAGAGGGTCAGTACTGAGGGAGTGCCTCATTGTGAGAGAGTCAGTACTGAGGGAGTGCCGCACTGTCAGAGGGTCAGTACTGAGGGAGTGCCGCACTGTCAGAGGGTCAGTACTGAGGGAGTGCCTCATTGTCAGAGAGTCGGTACGGAGGGAATGCCGCACTGTCAGAGGGTCAGTACTGAGGGAATGCCGCACTGTCAGAGGGTCAGTACAGAGGGAGTGCTGCACTGTCAGAGGGTCAGTACTGAGGCAGTGCCGCACTATCAGAGGGTCAGTACGGAGGGAGTGCCGCACTGTCAGAGGGTCAGTACTGAGGGAGTGCTGCACTGTCACAGGGTCAGTGCTGAGGGAGTGCTGCACTGTCAGAGGGTCAGTACTGAGGGAGTGCTGCACTGTCAGAGGGTCAGTACTGAGGGAGTGCTGCACTGTCAGAGGGTCAGTACTGAGGGAGTGCCGCACTGTCAGGGGGTAAGTACTGATGGAGTGCCGCACTGTCAGAGGGTCAGTACTGAGGGAGTGCTGCACTGTCAGAGGGTCAGTACGGAGGGAATGCAAACTGCCCAGGTAGTCACCCAGCTGGAGCGTGTTAAAGACCAGCCTATAATAACCGGGCCAAACAGGACCCGCAATTGTTGGTTGTCCCATCAAGGACTGGAATTACAGCCAGGGAGAGAATATTATACATAGTTCAATAACTCCTTGTTCCGCTACTCCTGGCTTCCTCATGTTACTAAACTAGCAATGAGGACAAAAGAAAACTTCAGAATCACTTGTGGAATTGCCCAGCAGTTCTGGACGATTAATATCCCAGAACGTGTGGACATAACCGTCCTCCTGACCGCCTGTGTGGCCCCAAATTTTGGCCGTACCAGACTCCAAACCGTTTGACCAGCCGGTCGCGGTAGTAATTGAACTTTATGACCTGAAACCTTCCGTGATCATGCAGCAATACAGAATTAATACGGCAATGCAGTCTCCAGGTGAATCGGTCACTGACTTCTTCACCTTTTTAAAAAAATTTAGAATACCCAATTCATTTTTTCCAATTAAGGGGCAATTTAGCGTGGCCAATCCACCTACCCTGCACATCTTTGGGTTGTGGGGGCGAAACCCACCCAAAAACATGGGGAGAATGTGCAAACTCCACACGGACAGTGACCCAGAGCCGGGATTGAACCTGGGACCTCGGCACTGACTTCTTAACCTGCCACAGCGGTCAGAGCATTGCGAGTTCAGGCCATCCCTCTTTGAAATGTTGAGGGATCGGCTGGTTTGTGGGATAAACAACATGGCCACTCAGAGAAAGCTCTTGGCACAGATCACCTTAGATTTAAAACGGGTCATTGAGCTGTCCTGTCCCGTGAGAATGCAGAGGAAGGATCGCAGGGGCTGCAGGGGTCCATGGAGTGTGGTGTCCATACTTTCCGTTTCGTACTCCCGCTGCATCATGGGGCAGTGCCAGTCAGGCCAGATGTTCCGAAAGGGCAACCCGTGAGGTAATTCCACAGCCAGGCCAGGCATTCGGGAGCCAGCGAAGACCTTCGGGTACAACCCCCGAAGACGAGGGGGAGAGCTGACCACATTGCCAAATGTGTGGCCGGAGGACACAGGATGGCCAGAGCTGCCAAATTTGGCACAGAGAATGCCGTCCAAGGCAGCTGCTGAGATCACCGTGAGTCAGAGCCTTGAACGTGGCCCCCACATGGAGGGAGTGGGACAGTTTAATGCAGCTGAACGTCATCAGGGCCCCAAAGGTAGCACCGATCCGGGTCACATTACAAGGAAATGGTCTAGGGATGGAATGGTCACTTGCGTTGCCATCTCCATTGTGGACCATCAGATGTTTCGACGACTTTGCGCAGGGATCATGCCACTAACGTTACTCAACACCAAGGTGAGATTGCCGACCTATACCGGCCATTGAGCATCGTGGTGATCACCCTAACTCCAGTAATGCAAAGGCAATAGTCAGTCTGTCTTCCCACAGTTGTGGCACGGGGACTGGGGCCCAGTTTGCAGGGGCCTGATGGAAAACATCCTGCAAGGGTCTGCCAAAGGGGCCGTCTATCAGAATGTCGTGCTCACCATGGGCACCACGGATAAGGAGCATATGGACAACCTGCAAGAAGCACTTAGGAGGTTCTCAAGTGGCCACCCGGCAAAAGAAGAGACAGTTTGATCTGGAAGAAGGTACTGAAGGCACTGTCGCTAAGTTTGCAGATGTCGCTAAGTTTGCAGATGTCGCTAAGTTTGCAGATGATACAAAGATATGCAAAGGGGCAGGTAGCATTGCGGAAGCAAGGGGGCTGCAGAAGGACTTGGACAGGCTAAGAGAATGGGCAAAGAAGTGGCAGATGGAATACAATGTGGAAAAGTGTGAGGTTATGCACTTTGGAAGAAGGAATGGAGGCATAGACTATTTTTTAAATCGGAAAAGGCTTAGGAAATCAGAATAATAGATTTACAGTGCGAAAGGGGGCCATTCAGCCCATCGAGTCTGCACCGTCCCTTGGAAAGAGCACCCTACTTAAACCCCACGCCTCCCCCCATCCCCTTTTTCCCGTAACCCAGTAGCCCACCTAACCTTTTTTGAACACTTAGGGCAATTTAGCATGGTCAATTCACCTAACATGCACATCTTTGAACTGTGGGAGGAAACCGGAGCACCCGGAGGAAACCCACGCACACACGGGGAGAACGGCAGACTCCACACAGACACTGACCCAAGCTGGGAATCGAACCTGGGGCCCTGGAGCTGTGAAGCAACCGTGCTAACCACTATGCTACCGTGCTGCCCAGAAGCAAAAAGGGACTTAGGAGTCCTAGTTCAAGATTCTCTGCAGGTTAACGGCAGGTTCAGTCGGCAGTTAGGAAGGCAGATGCAATGTTAGCATTCGTGTCGAGAGGGCTGGAATACAAGAGCAGGGATGTACTTTTGAGGCTGTATAAGGCTCTGGTCAGACCCCATTTGGAGTATTGTGAGCAGTTTTGGGCCCAGGATGCTGGCCTTGGAAAGAGTCCAGATGAGGTCCACAAGAATGATCCCTGGAATGAAGAGCTTGTCATATGAGGAGCAGTTGAGGACTTTGGGTCTGTACTCGTTGGTGTTTAGAAGGATGATGAGGGGAGGATCTTATTGAAACTTACAGGGTACTGCGAGGTCTGGATAGAGTGTACATGGAGAGGATGTTTCCATTTCTAGGAAAATCTAGAAGCAGAGGACACAATCTCAGACTAAAGGGACGATCCTATAAAGCAGAGATGAGGAGGAATTTCTTTGGCCAGAGGGTGGTGAATCTGTGGAACTCTTTGCCGCAGAAGGCTGTGGAGGTCAAATCACTGAGTGTCTTTAAGACAGAGATAGATAGGTTCTTGATTAATAAGGGGATCATGGGTTTTGGGGAGAAGGTAGGAGAATGGGGGTGAGAAAGGTATCAACCATGATTGAATGGTGGAGCAGACTCGATGGGCTGAATGGCCAAATTCTGCTGCTATGTCTTATGGTATGAGCTTCCCAGGTAGCAGGCGGAGGCCACCCAGCTTGAGCCCATTAAAGACTACACATTAAAGCAGGCCTAAACAGGGCCCACAGTTGTTGGTTGTTTAAACAAGGACTGGGGTGAGAGAGAGTTATTGCCATGGGCAGGGTTTGTACATAGTTTGAAAAATCCTTGCTCCACTCTGGCTGGCTTCCTCCAGTGACTAAACTTCACCATTGGGAGGAGAGGGGAGCAAAATAAAAGGATGAAAAACAAGCTGTTTCCTGCAAGTATCAACCAATCCAAGTTGTGTCAGAACCTGTTGTGGAGCCTCTGTGGCTTTAATGAAACAGGAGAGCTGTGACTGAAGAATTGACATCTAACTGAGTCATTCAACTCAGAATGAACGCAATTGAGAACAAGCAGAAACATGCAATGGCTTGGAATCATCTGATACCTTCATACAGGTGAAAAGGGACTTTGGCAGAATGTACGAGAAAAGGGAGGAACATGAAGGTAAAAAGTCCCGATGACCTTAGTTGGAGAGGACTGTAAAGCAGTTGTAATCAGCAATGTTTCTATTGGAATTACTCAAGCAGGATTGGACCTGATGCCAAAAACATTACAAATATGTTTAGCCTGAACATCCCAGGGTGTGCTTGCATACAGCTCTATAGCAACACAGTCAGTTCGCTATTGAACTGTTCAGCATTACCCTTCAGGAGAACAATGCAACCACCAGAGTAAATCATCCAACTAAAAAAAGTCTAAATTATTTGTCAACAATCCCATGCTTTGTTTCCAGCTGCTACTGATCGGTCTCATTTCCATTGGTGCTGATTTTGGAAGGTGATTGGAGTGTGAAGCCTGGGCAAAGATCTCCCACAAGAAAATGAATCCTGAGATCTAACTGGGAAGAGTCTGAGTGACAAGTGGAAACTAAGTGCGTGTCGAAGGTGGTCAGGGACATGGGAGTGGCAGATTGAGAAAACCTGCTGTCACTTGCCAAAGGGAAGTGGTCACTGCTCCTCAAAATGTAGGCAGGTACAAAATAAAAACAATCGAAAGGTTAATTTAGTAAGGACCCTTCATGTTGATTCTCTTAGTTCCTCTTTCTTTTAAGGAACTCAAAGTGTTAGGGCAGCACGGTGGGGCAGTGGGTTAGCACTGCAGCCTCACGGCGCTGAGGACCCAGGTTCGAATCCCGGCCCTGGGTCACTGTCCGTGTGGAGTTTGCACATTCTCCCCATGTCTGCGTGGGTTTCACCCCCACAACACAAAAATGTGCAGAGTAGGTGGATTGGTCTTGATAAATTGCCCCTTAATTGGAAAAAATAATTGAGTAATCTAAATTTATTTTTTAGAAGTGTCAAATTAGTACGTTGTGTTATAAAGTTTTATATTTTTGGGCAGAAGAACCCAGACTTTATGGCACCCAAGAGACTGGCGTTGTTTCGATTGGTTGGCTGGTGGCCAATGGATTGACCAACAACAGTATTCTATCCAGCAACCAACAGTAATTGGTTCCTGTCAGGTGATGTTTTTTGAAGAGATCCTGGGAGAAGCCACTGGACCCTCAAGGTGGAAGCAGCTCTCTCTCTCACTCTCTCTGCTCTGCTGCCTACTGCCTGAAGGCAGAAGTTTCTAGACCCTGAAAGACGAAGCTGTCTTTCTCTCTCTCCCTCTCTCGGATGCTGGCTGCCTGCTATTTCTGTGAATCTGCAGTGAAAACCATCACAAACTGAAAGAAAAGAGAACTATCGGAAAGCCAAGACTGAGAAAGAAACTAACTGGAAAATGAACACCTGAAACAAAAACTTTTATCCTTTTACTTTCTTCATTATTTACACCTCTTTCCCCTCTGTGTTTGTTTGTCTCTGTGTGTGTATAGAGGGTGGGGGAGGGGGGGTTAGAGAAGAGATAGTAGTTAACCGGTTGTAATTGTTGCCTATTTAATTATAGTTACTGTTAATAATAAAATGAAAATGAAATGAAATGAAAATTGCTTATTGTCACGAGTAAGCTTCAATTAAGTTACTGTGAAAAGCCCCTAGTTGCCACATTCCGGCGCCTGTCCGGGGAGGCTGGTACGGGAATCGAACCGTGCTGCTGGCCTGCTTGGTCTGCTTTAAAAGCCAGCGATTTAGCCGAGTGAGCTAAACCAGTCCCAAAAAAAGTTAATTATGTAAATTTACAAACCTGGTGACTGTACTTACTGGGAAGCTGAAGCCCTCGGGTATTCAACCGCATTGCGACTTCATGTCAAATGGTGCTGAGATTGACCGCTGACCGGCCCAGGGTGTCATAACATTGTTTCTGTTTTCTAAGGGGGCTGGGTGGAATTAAAATTAAAATTAATATATCTGGAATTGAAAGTTAGTCTCAGTCATGGTGACCATGATACTCTCACCGATTGTCAGGGGAAAAAATATAGGCGGTAGGGCGGCACAGTGGTTAGAACTGCTGCCTCACAGCGCCGAGGTCCCGGGTTCTAACCCGGCCCTGGGTCACTGTCCGTGTGGAGTTTGCGCATTCTCCCCGTGTCTGCGTGGGTTTCGCCCCCATAACCCAAAGATTTGCAGAGTACTTCACCAGACTAGTGGAACAGATGGAGGAGGAATTTAAAAGGTGGGACATGGTGCCGCTATCGCTGGCGGGCAGAGTGCAATCCGTCAAAATGACGGTTCTCCCGAGGTTCTTGTTCCTCTTCCAGTGCTTGCCCATCTTTATCCCTAGGGCCTTTTTTAAAAGAGTGACCAGCAGCATCATGGGATTTGTTTGGGCGCATGGCACCCCAAGGGTGAAGAGGGTCTTCTTGGAGCGGAGTAGGGATGGGGGGGGGCTGGCGTTGCCCAACCTCTCGGGGTATTACTGGGCGGCCAACGTGTCGATGGTGCGTAAGTGGGTGATGGAGGGGGAGGGGGCAGCATGGAAACGGATGGAGAGAGCGTCCTGTGGGGATACAAGCCTGGGGGCCCTGGTAACGGCGCCGTGGCCGCTCCCTCCCACGAGGTATACCACGAGTCCGGTGGTGGCGGCTACCCTCAAGATTTGGGGGCAGTGGAGGCGACATAGGGGAGAAGTGGGGGGCTCGATGGAGGCTCCGTTAAGGGGGAACCATAGGTTCGTCCCGGGGAACATGGATGGGGGATTTCGGGGATGGTATAGAGCGGGCATTAGACAGCTGAAGGACCTGTTTATCGACGGAAGGTTTGCGAGCCTGGGGGAGTTGGAAGAGAAATTTGGGCTCCCGCCGGGAAACATGTTTAGATATCTGCAGGTAAAGGCATTTGCTAGACGGCAGGTGGAGGGATTCCCTGCGCTCCCCGCGAAGGGGGTGAGTGACAGGGTGCTCTCGGGGGTCTGGGTCGGGGAGGGGAAGATATCCGATATCTACAAGCTTATGCAGGAGAAGGAAGAGGCGTCAGTAGAGGAGCTGAAAACGAAGTGGGAGGGGGAACTGGGGGAACAGATCGAAGACGGGACATGGGCTGATGCCCTGGAGAGGGTAAATTCTTCCTCCTCGTGTGCGCGGCTTAGCCTCATCCAATTCAAGGTGCTGCATAGGGCCCACATGACTGGGACGAGGATGAATAGGTTCTTTGGGGGTGAAGATAGGTGTGCCAGGTGCTCGGGGAGTCCAGCGAACCATGCCCATATGTTCTGGGCATGCCCGGCATTGGAGGAGTTCTGGAAGGGGGTGGCGAGGACGGTGTCAAGGGTGGTGGGATCCAGGGTCAAGCCAGGATGGGGACTCGCGATCTTTGGGGTTGGGGTAGAGCCGGGAGTGCAGGAGGCGAAAGAGGCCGGTGTGCTGGCCTTTGCGTCCCTAGTAGCCCGGCGAAGGATTTTGCTACAGTGGAAGGACGCGAGGCCCCCAAGCGTGGAGACCTGGATCAATGACATGGCGGGCTTTATTAAGCTTGAGAAGGTTAAATTCGCCCTGAGAGGATCGGTGCAAGGGTTCTTTAAACGGTGGCAACCTTTCCTCGACTTTCTGGCTCAACGATAGGGTACTGGGACAGTAGCAGCAGCAACCCGGGGGGGGGGGGGGGGGGGGGGGGGTGGGGGGGGGGGGGGGGGGGGGGGGGGGCGTTGATTATGTTAGCTTATTTTATTTAAATTTGATTTATCTAATTTTAATTTATGGTTAAGTTCTCTTGTTTGGGGGGGGGGTGGGGGAATGTGATACATGTGATGTTACGGTATGGGGGGAATTGTGGGTGTTATGGGGCTGTTAGTTGCATATTACTGCTTTTTGCTATACTTTTTGTTATATTTTCTGCAAAAAATTCCAATAAAAAAATTAAAAAAAAAAAAAAAAAAAAAAAGATTTGCAGAGTAGGTGGATTGGCCACACTAAATTGCCCCGAATTGGAAATAAATAATTGGGTAATCTAAATTTAGAAGAAAAGACCCATTTGGTTCACTAACGTCCTTTAGAGAAGGAACTCTGCCGTCACTACACAGTGCGGCCTGCCTGCGACTCCAGACCCCTGCAATTTCTGAACTGCCCTCTGAAATGCCGAACAACTCACACCGTTTTGAGGGGCAATTACAGAGGGGCATCAAATGCTGGCCTCGGTCAGTGCTGCCCACATGCCGTAAAAGACTAATGAGAAAGGCTTGGGGGCCACATGTTCTGCTTATCTTTCATGTTTTTACATTTTTAAGTTTCCACTGTAAGAAACTGTTTCCAATTACGTTAAGGGAACAAATAAATTATTGTGCAACAAATCTAATCAAAGTTTTTTAAAATTCATTCCCAGCATGTGAACATTACTGACAAGGTCAGCATATATTGCCATCTCTACAGCTACATTGCGGCACTCTCTCACAAACCAAACACATTGCTGGGGGTCTGGAGAGACATGTAGGCCAGGCTGGGTAAGAATGGCAGATTTCACTCCCTAAAAGGACATTCATGCTCCAGGTGGGTTTTTAATGACAACCCGCTGATTTCAGGGTCACCATTATTGATGCTAACTTTTGTATTTCAGAGTTATTTAATTAACTGTCAATGACATCCATGTCACCTGCTTCCTGTTCCTCAAACAGCTGAACCCACCAACACACAGTTTTGTATAGGTGGTGCCTCCTGACTGGAGGATATAATTGTTTTTCAATTGCAGCTGCCAATCTGACCATCTCTGTGGAAATCACATTTGTGGGAGGTAACCAAAGAGAATTAGGCCTGCCACTTTAAATCCATGCCTTCTTTTTATGACCTAAGATTGGTAAGAATGTACAGCATTGATCTGTAATTTGATGCTGAACTGTAACATCGCCCCCCCCCCCCCCCCCCCCCCCCCACAACCCAAAGATGTGCAGGCGAGGTGGATTGGCAACGCTTAATTGGAAAAAATGATTGGGTACTCTAAATTTTAAAAAACCAATGAATTTGGGTGCAGATGGTGAGTGAGTTTTCAGGTCCCATGTGCCTGACCTCCAGGCAGAGGCCTTTTCTGGCACCCCAGGGTTTCACTGTGATGGGGAGGAAGGGACGGCGTGGGAGAGGGGGCGTGGGAGAGGGGGGGGGGGGGGGGGGAGGATTGAGCAGGAGGGGGAGGGTAAATTGTGGTTCAGATAAACCAGACAACAGCGGAAGAATGTAAAGAGCGGCCTATCGGAAGGGTGATGCCTTCTCCTTTGAGAGTCCCTGTTGCTAATTACTGAACAACAAGACTGGAGAGAATGTTTGAATTTATCACCAGGGGAATTCTCCTGATCCACCCCCACTTCCCCCACAGTTTAAACCTGCGGCAGTGGCCTGTTGCAAACACACACACACACACACAGATCCATTATTAGTATCACAGGGACTGAATTATCCCCCTGCCTTTTCCATTTACTTTCCGCATCTACAGACTCTGATTCTTTCCCTTAAGATAAAGACTACCCTCCCCTCCATGGGTGGACCTAGGCAATGAGCATCAGAAAGGTATAAACCACGCAGCACAGGAGACAAAGGGAACTGGATGTGTCCTAGGAAGAGGGATAATTTAAGGAGCTATGGGGAAGAGCAGTGAGCTGCGTAGGAACAGGGGCTAATTTTTTTTTAATTTTTTAAAATTTTTTTTTTTATAAATTTAGATTACCCAATTATTTTTTCTGTTAAGGGGCAATTTAGCGTGGCCAATCCACCTACTCTGCACATTTTTGGGTTGTGGGGGCGAAACCCACGCAGACACGGGGAGAATGTGCAAACTCCACACGGACAGTGACCCAGAGCCGGGATCGAACCTGGGACCTCAGCGCTGTGAGGCGGTTGTGCTAACCACTAGGCCACCGTGCTGCCCTTGAACAGGGGCTAATTGACTCTCAGTGATCAGCACTGCTACCTCACAGCGTCAGGGACCCGGGTTCAATTCTGACCTTGGGTTACTGTCTGTGCAGAGTTTGCACATTCTTGCCGTGTGTGCGTGGGTTTCATCGGGTGCTTCGGTTTCCTCCCACAGTCCGAAGATGTGCAGGTTAGGTGGATCGGCCACGATGAATTACCCCTTAGTGTCCAAAGTTTAGGCGAGGTTATGGGAATAGTACAGGGGAGTGGGTCTGGGTAGGGTGCTCTTTCGGAGGGCCGGTACAGACTCAATGGGCCAAATAGACTTCTTTTTTTATAATAATCTTTACTGTCCCAAGTAGCCTTACATTAACACTGCCATGAAGTTACTGTGAAAATCCCCTAGTCGCCACATTCCAGCGCCTGTTCGGGTACACAGAGGGAGAATTCAGAATGTCCAATTCATCTAACAGCACGTCTTTCTGGCCTTGTGTGAGGAAACCGGAGCACCCGGAGGAAACCCACGCAGACACGGGGAGAACGTGCAGACTCCGCACAGACAGTGACCCAAGCTGGGAATCGAACCTGGGAACCTGGAGCAACAGTGCTAACCACTGTGCTACCGTGCTGCCCTTCTTCTGCATTCAAGGGATTCTATGGTTTTTTTCAAAGGGCAGGCACAGATGCAATGGATCCGATGTCCTCCCTCTGTGCTTTTAAAAAAAATAAATTTAGAGTACCCAATAATTTTTTTCCAATTGAGGAGCAATTTAGCATGGCCAATCCACCTACTCTACACATCTTTGGGTTGAGGGGACGAAACCCACGCAGACACGGGGAGAATGTGCAAACTCCACACGGACAGTGACCCAGGGCCGGGATCGAACCTGGGATCTCGCCGCTGTGAGGCGGTGGTGCTAACCACTGCGCCACCGTGTCGCCCGGGCCTCCCTCGGTGTTGGGTGAATCTCTGACATCACTGACAAATCAAATCCTGCCTTCAGCTAATGTTTCCACCTTCCCTGGGGAGGAGGAGGAGGTTGCTGAGGGAGAGCCAGAGCTGAAAGAGCCCGGGGAAAAGGCAGAGAGACCAGGAAGGGGTCAGGCATCACAGCCAGATGTTGAGCAGTATGGACCGTGCTGGCCATTCAATTCAGCCCATTTGGGCTAGTCTGTCACAGGAAGTGAGAACAGACAGAAACAGCATTCAAGGCAGTGGAATCATCCCTATTAGCAGCGGGAAGAGTGGTGTACGGGAAAACGTAATTTGGTTTGAGGTCGGACATCAATTTCCTGACCTCAGGATGAACTTCTATTCTCCGGATTTTAAGGTGGGTTAAGCTTCCCAATGAACAATGTCAGGAAAATGTTTTGCATATAGTAGCATGTCACACATACTCATTAAAAGGCAGCGTCATCTGAATTAAGTTCCCCACCCATCAGAAATTATAATATTTATTGTATGTAAATGGTATCCAGCTGGTAAGTTTCACTAAGGTGAATAGACATGTGACATTTGGGGGGCAGCAGGGTAGCATGGTGGTTAGCATAAATGCTTCACAGCTCCAGGGTCCCAGGTTCGATTCCCGGCTGGGTCACTGTCTGTGTGGAGTCTGCACGTCCTCCCCCTGTGTGCGTGGGTTTCCTCCGGGTGCTCCGGTTTCCTCCCACAGTCCAAAGATGTGCGGGTTAGGTGGATTGGCCATGCTAAATTGCCCGTAGTGTCCTACAAAAGTAAGGTTAAGGGGGGGGTTGTTGGGTTACGGGTATAGGGTGGATACGTGGGTTTGAGTAGGGTGATCATGGCTCGGCACAACATTGAGGGCCGAAGGGCCTGTTCTGTGCTGTACTGTTCTATGTTCTATGTTCTACAGTGGTTAGCACGGTTGATTCACGGTCCCAGGTTCGATTCCCCGCTGGGTCACTGTCTGTGTGGTGTCTGCACGTTCTCCCCGTGTCTGCGTGGGTTTCCTCCGGGTGCTCCGGTTTCCTCCCACAGTCCAAAGATGGGCCGGTTAGGTGGATTGGCCAAGCTAAATTGCCCCTTAGTGTCGAAAAAGAAAGGTTAGATGGAGTTAATGGGTTATGGGAATAGGGTGGAGGTGTGGGCTTAAGTAGGATGCTCTTTCCAAGGGCTGGTGCAGACTCAATGGGCTGAATGGCCTCCTTCTGCACTGTAAAGTCTATGATTCTGTAATTCTAGAACATAAATCGGCCGACACCACTTCCCTCCTACTTCCACACCCTCCACTCCAGAACCACAGTTTCAGCCAGGGTTTCAAAATCAGCAACCAATGGTTGCCAAAAGAAAGCTTTCACTTTGGGGAGGATGAGTTCAGCCCCCTGTGCAAAAGTATTAACTGGGATGGTTTGAATATAACATCTTCACAGCACCTTCTGCCGGTTTCTTATCAGTTTGGCACAAAACCGGCAGGTTTAGTGTTAGCCCGGCAATGCCAACAAGAGAGAATTTAACCATCACCCTTTGTCATTCACTGGCATTACCATCGCTGAGTCCCCCACAATCAACACCCTGGGGGTTACCATTGATCAGAAACTGAACTAAACCAGTCATATTAATACTGTGGCTACATCAGCAGGTCAGCAGCTAGGAATCCTGCAGCGAGTAACTCGCCTCCTGACTCCCCCCAATGCACAGGCTAGGAATTATAAAAAAATAATAATTTAGAGTGCCCAATTCATTTTTTTCAAATTAAGGGGCAATTTAGCGTGGCCAATCCACCTACCCTGCACATCTTTGTGTTGTGGGGGTGAAACCCACGCAGACACGGGGAGAATGTGCAAACTCCACACAGACAGTGACCCAGAGCCGGGATCGAACCTGGGACCTCGGCGCCGTGAGGCAGCAGTGCTAACCACACTGCCACTGTGCTGCCCTCACAGGTGAGGAATTTGATGGAATACTCTCCACTTTGTGATGAACATAAGAAATTGGTATATATATTGTATTTTATATTTGTTGCAGTAAATGTTTTTTAATGCCCCCAGCCAGTGCCACTGGATCCCACCACCCTCGACACCGTCCTTGTTACCCCCTTCCAAAACTCACCCAGCGCTGGGCACGCCCAAAACATATGGGCGTGGTTCGCTGGGCTCCCCGAGCACGTGTGTACCATCTACAAGATGCACTGCAGGAACTCACCAAGGCTCCTGAGACAGCACCTCACAAACCCACAATCACTGCCATCTAGAAGGACAAGAGCAGCAGATACCTGGGAACCCCACTACCTGGAGGTTCCTCTCCAAGTCACTCACCACCCTGACATGGAAATATATCACCATTCCTTCACTGTCGTTGGGTAAAACTCCTGGAACTCCATCCCAAACAGCACGGTGGTTGTACCTACACATGGATGCAGCGGTTCAAGAAAGCATCTCACTATAACCATCTCAGGGGCAATTAGGAATGGGCAAAAAATGTTGGTCCAGACAGCAACAACCACATCCCACAAATGAATAAAACAAACAACAGCCTCAAGGAGCAGAACGTTTGCTCTGAATCGAGAGATTCTGGGTTCTAATCTGATGCTGAGGCCTGAGGCAGAGCAGTCAAGGCTGATACTAAAGTGCCCTACTGTCTCAGAGAGTGCTGCACTGTCAGAGGGTCAGTACTGAGGGAGTGCTGCACTGTCAGAGGGTCAGTACTGAGGGTGCCGCGCTGTCAGAGGGGCAGCACTGAGGGAGTGCTGCACTGTCAGAGGGTCAGTACTGAGGGAGTGCTGCACTGTCAGAGGGTCAGTACTGAGGGAGTGCTGCACTGTCAGAGGGTCAGTACTGAGGGAGTGCTGCACTGTCAGAGGGTCAGTACTTTTTTTTTTTTTTTTTTTTAAATTTAGAATACCCAATTCATTTTTCCAATTAAGGGGCAATTTAGTGCGGCCAATCCACCTACTCTGCACATCTTTGGGTTGTGGGGGCGAAACCCACGCAAACACGGGGAGAATGTGCAAACTCCACACAGACAGTGACCCAGAGCCGGGATTCGAACCTGGGACCTCGGCGCCATGAGGCAACAGGGCTAACCCACTGCGCCACCGTGCTGCCCAGAGGGTCAGTACTGAGGGAGTGCCGCACTGTCAGAGGGTCAGTACTGAGGGATTGCCGCACTGTCAGAGGGTCAGTACTGAGGGAGTGCCGCACTGTCAGAGGGTCAGTACTGAGGGAGCGCCGCACTGTCAGAGGGTCAGTACTGAGGGAGTGCTGCAATGTCAGAGGGTCAGTACTGAGAGAGTGCCGCACTGTCAGAGGGGCAGCACTGAGGGAGTGCCGCACTGTCACAGGGTCAGTACTGAGGGAGTGCCGCACTGTCAGAGGGTCAGTACTGAGGGAGTGCTGCACTGTCAGAGGGTCAGTACTGAGGGAGTGCCGCACTGTCAGAGGTTCAGTACTGAGGGAGTGCCGCACTGTCAGAGGGTCAGTACTGAGGTAGTGCTGCACTGTCAGAGGGTCAGTACTGAGGGAGTGCCGCACTGTCAGAGGGTCAGTACTGAGGGAGTGCCGCACTGTCAGAGGGTCAGTACTGAGGGAGTGCTGCACTGTCAGAGGGTCAGTACTGAGGGAGTGCTGCACTGTCAGAGGGTCAGTACTGAGGGAGTGCCGCACTGTCAGAGGGTCAGTACTGAGGGAGTGCTGCACTGTCAGAGGGTCAGTACTGAGGGAGTGCCGCACTGTCAGAGGGTCAGTACTGAGGGAGTGCTGCACTGTCAGAGGGTCAGTGCTGGGGGAGTGCCGCATGTGGGAGGGGTCAGTACTGAGGGAGTGCTGCACTGTCAGAGGGTCAGTACTGAGGGAGTGCCTGCACTGTCAGAGGGTCAGTACTGAGGGAGTGCCGCACTGTCAGAGGTCAGTACTGAGGATTGCCGCCACGCAGAGGGTCAGTACTGAGGGAGTGCCGCACTGTCAGAGGGTCAGTACTGAGGGAGCGCCGCACTGTCAGAGGGTCAGTACTGAGGGAGTGCCGCACTGTCAGAGGGTCAGTACTGAGGGATTGCCGCACTGTCAGAGGGTCAGTACTGAGGGAGTGCCGCACTGTCAGAGGGTCAGTACTGAGGGAGCGCCGCACTGTCAGAGGGTCAGTACTGAGGGAGTGCTGCAATGTCAGAGGGTCAGTACTGAGAGAGTGCCGCACTGTCAGAGGGGCAGCACTGAGGGAGTGCCGCACTGTCACAGGGTCAGTACTGAGGGAGTGCCGCACTGTCAGAGGTTCAGTACTGAGGGAGTGCCGCACTGTCAGAGGGTCAGTACTGAGGTCGTGCTGCACTGTCAGAGGGTCAGTACTGAGGGAGTGCCGCACTGTCAGAGGGTCAGTACTGAGGGAGTGCCGCACTGTCAGAGGGTCAGTACTGAGGGAGTGCTGCACTGTCAGAGGGTCAGTACTGAGGGAGTGCTGCACTGTCAGAGGGTCAGTACTGAGGGAGTGCCGCACTGTCAGAGGGTCAGTACTGAGGGAGTGCTGCACTGTCAGAGGGTCAGTACTGAGGGAGTGCCGCACTGTCAGAGGGTCAGTACTGAGGGAGTGCTGCACTGTCAGAGGGTCAGTGCTGGGGGAGTGCCGCACTGTGGGAGGGTCAGTACTGAGGGAGTGCTGCACTGTCAGAGGGTCAGTACTGAGGGAGTGCCGCACTGTGGGAGGGTCAGTACTGAGGGAGTGCTGCACTGTCAGAGGGTCAGTGCTGAGGGAGTGCCGCACTGTCAGAGGGTCAGTACTGAGGGAGTGCTGCACTGTCAGAGGGTCAGCACTGAGGGAGTTCCGCACTGTCAGAGGGTCAGTACTGTGGGAGTGCTGCACTGTCAGAGGGTCAGTACTGAGGGAGTGCCGCACTGTCACAGGGTCAGTACTGAGGGAGTGCCGCACTGTCAGAGGGTCAGTACTGAGGGAGTGCCGCACTGTGGGAGGGTCAGTACTGAGGGAGTGCTGCACTGTCAGAGGGTCAGTACTGAGGGAGTGCCGCACTGTCAGAGGGTCAGTACTGAGGTAGTGCTGCACTGTCAGAGGGTCAGTACTGAGGGAGTGCCGCACTGTCAGAGGGTCAGTACTGAGGGAGTGCCGCACTGTCAGAGGGTCAGTACTGAGGGAGTGCTGCACTGTCAGAGGGTCAGTACTGAGGGAGTGCTGCACTGTCAGAGGGTCAGTACTGAGGGAGTGCCGCACTGTCAGAGGGTCAGTACTGAGGGAGTGCTGCACTGTCAGAGGGTCAGTACTGAGGGAGTGCCGCACTGTCAGAGGGTCAGTACTGAGGGAGTGCTGCACTGTCAGAGGGTCAGTGCTGGGGGAGTGCCGCACTGTGGGAGGGTCAGTACTGAGGGAGTGCTGCACTGTCAGAGGGTCAGTACTGAGGGAGTGCCGCACTGTCAGAGGGTCAGTACTGAGGGAGTGCTGCACTGTCAGAGGGTCAGCACTGAGGGAGTTCCGCACTGTCAGAGGGTCAGTACTGTGGGAGTGCTGCACTGTCAGAGGGTCAGTACTGAGGGAGTGCCGCACTGTCACAGGGTCAGTACTGAGGGAGTGCCGCACTGTCAGAGGGTCAGTACTGAGGGAGTGCTGCACTGTCAGAGGGTCAGTACTGAGGGAGTGCCGCACTGTCAGAGGGTCAGTACTGAGGGAGTGCCGCACTGTCAGAGGTTCAGTACTGAGGGAGTGCCGCACTGTCAGAGGGTCAGTGCTGGGGGAGTGCCGCACTGTGGGAGGGTCAGTACTGAGGGAGTGCTGCACTGTCAGAGGCTCAGTACTGAGGGAGTGCCGCACTGTGGGAGGGTCAGTACTGAGGGAGCGCCGTACTGTCAGAGGGTCAGTACTGAGGGAGTGCTGCACTGTCAGAGGGTCAGTACTGAGGGAGTGCTGCACTGTCAGAGGGTCAGTACTGAGGGAGCGCCGCACTGTCAGAGGGTCAGTACTGAGGGAGTGCCGCACTGTCAGAGGGTCAGTACTGAGGGAGTGCTGCACTGTCAGAGGGTCAGTGCTGGGGGAGTGCCGCATGTGGGAGGGTCAGTACTGAGGGAGTGCTGCACTGTCAGAGGGTCAGTACTGAGGGAGTGCTGCACTGTCAGAGGGTCAGTACTGAGGGAGTGCCGCACTGTCAGAGGGTCAGTACTGAGGGATTGCCGCACTGTCAGAGGGTCAGTACTGAGGGAGTGCCGCACTGTCAGAGGGTCAGTACTGAGGGAGCGCCGCACTGTCAGAGGGTCAGTACTGAGGGAGTGCCGCACTGTCAGAGGGTCAGTACTGAGGGATTGCCGCACTGTCAGAGGGTCAGTACTGAGGGAGTGCCGCACTGTCAGAGGGTCAGTACTGAGGGAGCGCCGCACTGTCAGAGGGTCAGTACTGAGGGAGTGCTGCAATGTCAGAGGGTCAGTACTGAGAGAGTGCCGCACTGTCAGAGGGGCAGCACTGAGGGAGTGCCGCACTGTCACAGGGTCAGTACTGAGGGAGTGCCGCACTGTCAGAGGTTCAGTACTGAGGGAGTGCCGCACTGTCAGAGGGTCAGTACTGAGGTCGTGCTGCACTGTCAGAGGGTCAGTACTGAGGGAGTGCCGCACTGTCAGAGGGTCAGTACTGAGGGAGTGCCGCACTGTCAGAGGGTCAGTACTGAGGGAGTGCTGCACTGTCAGAGGGTCAGTACTGAGGGAGTGCTGCACTGTCAGAGGGTCAGTACTGAGGGAGTGCCGCACTGTCAGAGGGTCAGTACTGAGGGAGTGCTGCACTGTCAGAGGGTCAGTACTGAGGGAGTGCCGCACTGTCAGAGGGTCAGTACTGAGGGAGTGCTGCACTGTCAGAGGGTCAGTGCTGGGGGAGTGCCGCACTGTGGGAGGGTCAGTACTGAGGGAGTGCTGCACTGTCAGAGGGTCAGTACTGAGGGAGTGCCGCACTGTGGGAGGGTCAGTACTGAGGGAGTGCTGCACTGTCAGAGGGTCAGTGCTGAGGGAGTGCCGCACTGTCAGAGGGTCAGTACTGAGGGAGTGCTGCACTGTCAGAGGGTCAGCACTGAGGGAGTTCCGCACTGTCAGAGGGTCAGTACTGTGGGAGTGCTGCACTGTCAGAGGGTCAGTACTGAGGGAGTGCCGCACTGTCACAGGGTCAGTACTGAGGGAGTGCCGCACTGTCAGAGGGTCAGTACTGAGGGAGTGCCGCACTGTGGGAGGGTCAGTACTGAGGGAGTGCTGCACTGTCAGAGGGTCAGTACTGAGGGAGTGCCGCACTGTCAGAGGGTCAGTACTGAGGTAGTGCTGCACTGTCAGAGGGTCAGTACTGAGGGAGTGCCGCACTGTCAGAGGGTCAGTACTGAGGGAGTGCCGCACTGTCAGAGGGTCAGTACTGAGGGAGTGCTGCACTGTCAGAGGGTCAGTACTGAGGGAGTGCTGCACTGTCAGAGGGTCAGTACTGAGGGAGTGCCGCACTGTCAGAGGGTCAGTACTGAGGGAGTGCTGCACTGTCAGAGGGTCAGTACTGAGGGAGTGCCGCACTGTCAGAGGGTCAGTACTGAGGGAGTGCTGCACTGTCAGAGGGTCAGTGCTGGGGGAGTGCCGCACTGTGGGAGGGTCAGTACTGAGGGAGTGCTGCACTGTCAGAGGGTCAGTACTGAGGGAGTGCTGCACTGTCAGAGGGTCAGCACTGAGGGAGTTCCGCACTGTCAGAGGGTCAGTACTGTGGAGTGCTGCACTGTCAGAGGGTCAGTACTGAGGGAGTGCCGCACTGTCACAGGGTCAGTACTGAGGGAGTGCCGCACTGTCAGAGGGTCAGTACTGAGGGAGTGCTGCACTGTCAGAGGGTCAGTACTGAGGGAGTGCCGCACTGTCAGAGGTTCAGTACTGAGGGAGTGCCGCACTGTCAGAGGGTCAGTACTGAGGTAGTGCTGCACTGTCAGAGGGTCAGTACTGAGGGAGTGCCGCACTGTCAGAGGGTCAGTACTGAGGGAGTGCCGCACTGTCAGAGGGTCAGTACTGAGGGAGTGCTGCACTGTCAGAGGGTCAGTACTGAGGGAGTGCTGCACTGTCAGTGGGTCAGTACTGAGGGAGTGCCGCACTGTCAGAGGGTCAGTACTGAGGGAGTGCTGCACTGTCAGAGGGTCAGTACTGAGGGAGTGCCGCACTGTCAGAGGGTCAGTACTGAGGGAGTGCTGCACTGTCAGAGGGTCAGTGCTGGGGGAGTGCCGCATGTGGGAGGGTCAGTACTGAGGGAGTGCTGCACTGTCAGAGGGTCAGTACTGAGGGAGTGCTGCACTGTCAGAGGGTCAGTACTGAGGGAGTGCCGCACTGTCAGAGGGTCAGTACTGAGGGATTGCCGCACTGTCAGAGGGTCAGTACTGAGGGAGTGCCGCACTGTCAGAGGGTCAGTACTGAGGGAGCGCCGCACTGTCAGAGGGTCAGTACTGAGGGAGTGCCGCACTGTCAGAGGGTCAGTACTGAGGGATTGCCGCACTGTCAGAGGGTCAGTACTGAGGGAGTGCCGCACTGTCAGAGGGTCAGTACTGAGGGAGCGCCGCACTGTCAGAGGGTCAGTACTGAGGGAGTGCTGCAATGTCAGAGGGTCAGTACTGAGAGAGTGCCGCACTGTCAGAGGGGCAGCACTGAGGGAGTGCCGCACTGTCACAGGGTCAGTACTGAGGGAGTGCCGCACTGTCAGAGGGTCAGTACTGAGGGAGTGCCGCACTGTCAGAGGGTCAGTACTGAGGTCGTGCTGCACTGTCAGAGGGTCAGTACTGAGGGAGTGCCGCACTGTCAGAGGGTCAGTACTGAGGGAGTGCCGCACTGTCAGAGGGTCAGTACTGAGGGAGTGCTGCACTGTCAGAGGGTCAGTACTGAGGGAGTGCTGCACTGTCAGAGGGTCAGTACTGAGGGAGTGCCGCACTGTCAGAGGGTCAGTACTGAGGGAGTGCTGCACTGTCAGAGGGTCAGTACTGAGGGAGTGCCGCACTGTCAGAGGGTCAGTACTGAGGGAGTGCTGCACTGTCAGAGGGTCAGTGCTGGGGGAGTGCCGCACTGTGGGAGGGTCAGTACTGAGGGAGTGCTGCACTGTCAGAGGGTCAGTACTGAGGGAGTGCCGCACTGTGGGAGGGTCAGTACTGAGGGAGTGCTGCACTGTCAGAGGGTCAGTGCTGAGGGAGTGCCGCACTGTCAGAGGGTCAGTACTGAGGGAGTGCTGCACTGTCAGAGGGTCAGCACTGAGGGAGTGCCGCACTGTCAGAGGGTCAGTACTGTGGGAGTGCTGCACTGTCAGAGGGTCAGTACTGAGGGAGTGCCGCACTGTCACAGGGTCAGTACTGAGGGAGTGCCGCACTGTCAGAGGGTCAGTACTGAGGGAGTGCCGCACTGTGGGAGGGTCAGTACTGAGGGAGTGCTGCACTGTCAGAGGGTCAGTACTGAGGGAGTGCCGCACTGTCAGAGGGTCAGTACTGAGGTAGTGCTGCACTGTCAGAGGGTCAGTACTGAGGGAGTGCCGCACTGTCAGAGGGTCAGTACTGAGGGAGTGCCGCACTGTCAGAGGGTCAGTACTGAGGGAGTGCTGCACTGTCAGAGGGTCAGTACTGAGGGAGTGCTGCACTGTCAGAGGGTCAGTACTGAGGGAGTGCCGCACTGTCAGAGGGTCAGTACTGAGGGAGTGCTGCACTGTCAGAGGGTCAGTACTGAGGGAGTGCCGCACTGTCAGAGGGTCAGTACTGAGGGAGTGCTGCACTGTCAGAGGGTCAGTGCTGGGGGAGTGCCGCACTGTGGGAGGGTCAGTACTGAGGGAGTGCTGCACTGTCAGAGGGTCAGTACTGAGGGAGTGCCGCACTGTCAGAGGGTCAGTACTGAGGGAGTGCTGCACTGTCAGAGGGTCAGCACTGAGGGAGTGCCGCACTGTCAGAGGGTCAGTACTGATGGGAGTGCTGCACTGTCAGAGGGTCAGTACTGAGGGAGTGCCGCACTGTCAGCAGGGTCAGTGCTGAGGGAGTGCCGCACTGTCAGAGGTCAGTACTGAGGGAGTGCTGCACTGTCAGAGGGTCAGTACTGAGGGAGTGCCGCACTGTCAGAGGGTCAGTACTGAGGGAGTGCCGCACTGTCAGAGGGTCAGTACTGAGGGAGTGCCGCACTGTCAGAGGGTCAGTGCTGAGGGAGTGCCGCACTGTAGGAGGGTCAGTACTGAGGGAGTGCTGCACTGTCAGAGGCTCAGTACTGAGGGAGTGCCGCACTGTAGGGAGGGTCAGTACTGAGGGAGCGCCGTACTGTCAGAGGGTCAGTACTGAGGGAGTGCTGCACTGTCAGAGGGTCAGTACTGAGGGAGTGCCTGCACTGTCAGAGGGTCAGTACTGAGGGAGCGCCGCACTGTCAGAGGGTCAGTACTGAGGGAGTGCCGCACTGTCAGAGGGTCAGTACTGAGGGAGTGCTGCACTGTCAGAGGGTCAGTGCTGGGGGAGTGCCGCATGTGGGAGGGTCAGTACTGAGGGAGTGCTGCACTGTCAGAGGGTCAGTACTGAGGGAGTGCTGCACTGTCAGAGGGTCAGTACTGAGGGAGTGCCGCACTGTCAGAGGGTCAGTACTGAGGGATTGCCGCACTGTCAGAGGGTCAGTACTGAGGGAGTGCCGCACTGTCAGAGGGTCAGTACTGAGGGAGCGCCGCACTGTCAGAGGGTCAGTACTGAGGGAGTGCCGCACTGTCAGAGGGTCAGTACTGAGGGATTGCCGCACTGTCAGAGGGTCAGTACTGAGGGAGTGCCGCACTGTCAGAGGGTCAGTACTGAGGGAGCGCCGCACTGTCAGAGGGTCAGTACTGAGGGAGTGCTGCAATGTCAGAGGGTCAGTACTGAGAGAGTGCCGCACTGTCAGAGGGGCAGCACTGAGGGAGTGCCGCACTGTCACAGGGTCAGTACTGAGGGAGTGCCGCACTGTCAGAGGTTCAGTACTGAGGGAGTGCCGCACTGTCAGAGGGTCAGTACTGAGGTCGTGCTGCACTGTCAGAGGGTCAGTACTGAGGGAGTGCCGCACTGTCAGAGGGTCAGTACTGAGGGAGTGCCGCACTGTCAGAGGGTCAGTACTGAGGGAGTGCTGCACTGTCAGAGGGTCAGTACTGAGGGAGTGCCGCACTGTCAGAGGGTCAGTACTGAGGGAGTGCCGCACTGTCAGAGGGTCAGTACTGAGGGAGTGCTGCACTGTCAGAGGGTCAGTACTGAGGGAGTGCCGCACTGTCAGAGGGTCAGTACTGAGGGAGTGCTGCACTGTCAGAGGGTCAGTGCTGGGGGAGTGCCGCACTGTGGGAGGGTCAGTACTGAGGGAGTGCTGCACTGTCAGAGGGTCAGTACTGAGGGAGTGCCGCACTGTGGAGGGTCAGTACTGAGGGAGTGCTGCACTGTCAGAGGGTCAGTGCTGAGGGAGTGCCGCACTGTCAGAGGGTCAGTACTGAGGGAGTGCTGCACTGTCAGAGGGTCAGCACTGAGGGAGTTCCGCACTGTCAGAGGGTCAGTACTGTGGGAGTGCTGCACTGTCAGAGGGTCAGTACTGAGGGAGTGCCGCACTGTCACAGGGTCAGTACTGAGGGAGTGCCGCACTGTCAGAGGGTCAGTACTGAGGGAGTGCCGCACTGTGGGAGGGTCAGTACTGAGGGAGTGCTGCACTGTCAGAGGGTCAGTACTGAGGGAGTGCCGCACTGTCAGAGGGTCAGTACTGAGGTAGTGCTGCACTGTCAGAGGGTCAGTACTGAGGGAGTGCCGCACTGTCAGAGGGTCAGTACTGAGGGAGTGCCGCACTGTCAGAGGGTCAGTACTGAGGGAGTGCTGCACTGTCAGAGGGTCAGTACTGAGGGAGTGCTGCACTGTCAGAGGGTCAGTACTGAGGGAGTGCCGCACTGTCAGAGGGTCAGTACTGAGGGAGTGCTGCACTGTCAGAGGGTCAGTACTGAGGGAGTGCCGCACTGTCAGAGGGTCAGTACTGAGGGAGTGCTGCACTGTCAGAGGGTCAGTACTGAGGGAGTGCTGCACTGTCAGAGGGTCAGTACTGAGGGAGTGCCGCACTGTCAGAGGGTCAGTACTGAGGGAGTGCTGCACTGTCAGAGGGTCAGTACTGAGGGAGTGCCGCACTGTCAGAGGGTCAGTACTGAGGGAGTGCTGCACTGTCAGAGGGTCAGTGCTGAGGGAGTGCCGCACTGTGGGAGGGTCAGTACTGAGGGAGTGCTGCACTGTCAGAGGGTCAGTACTGAGGGAGTGCTGCACTGTCAGAGGGTCAGCACTGAGGGAGTTCCGCACTGTCAGAGGGTCAGTACTGTGGGAGTGCTGCACTGTCAGAGGGTCAGTACTGAGGGAGTGCCGCACTGTCACGAGGGTCAGTACTGAGGGAGTGCCGCACTGTCAGAGGGTCAGTACTGAGGGAGTGCTGCACTGTCAGAGGGTCAGTACTGAGGGAGTGCCGCACTGTCAGAGGGTCAGTACTGAGGGAGTGCCGCACTGTCAGAGGTTCAGTACTGAGGGAGTGCCGCACTGTCAGAGGGTCAGTGCTGGGGGAGTGCCGCACTGTGGGAGGGTCAGTACTGAGGGAGTGCTGCACTGTCAGAGGCTCAGTACTGAGGGAGTGCCGCACTGTGGGAGGGTCAGTACTGAGGGAGCGCCGTACTGTCAGAGGGTCAGTACTGAGGGAGTGCTGCACTGTCAGAGGGTCAGTACTGAGGGAGTGCTGCACTGTCAGAGGGTCAGTACTGAGGGAGCGCCGCACTGTCAGAGGGTCAGTACTGAGGGAGCGCCGCACTGTCAGAGGGTCAGTACTGAGGGAGTGCTGAAAATGCAATCTTTGAGGTGAAACCATAAACAAAACCCTCGCCTGCCCCGTCGGTTGAAGTAGAAGATCCTTCCTTACTCCAGTCTACACAGCAGGGCAGTTATTCCTGGTGTCTCCATGTCTGGTACTTGTTGGATACAATCTTTAGCCAGAGGGCAGTTCTGGCATTTAACAGACTGGTCAAGTTGTGCAGACAGCTGCACCGATTGTAAATTACTGGGAGGCGAAAGGATTCTGAAAGAATTCCTGATGCTCAGTCTTAATAGCCGAGAGTTCAGTAATGGAGAGCTCAATAGTAGTGAAAGAGAGGGAGACGTGTATCTGTATAGCTGACCTCAGGATTGCACCTGCCCCCTCTCCCCATTGCCCCCTCACTCACAAAATGCTTCACATGTAACCATTGGAAGTGTAGTCATATGGTCAGTTTGCGCATAGCAAGCTCCCACCTACATCAATGTAATAGTGACCAGATCAGCTGCTGTTAGTGGTACACGATAAAGAGAAGAAGAGGTAGAACCTCCCCTGGCCTTCGAAACAGTGGTTAAGGGACATTTTACCTAAAGCTGAGAGTAGATGAGGCCTCAATTTAACAGGTGAAAGACCCACCTCCCTCAGTGCTGGGCTGCAAGGGTCAGCATCGATTAGATTCTCAAATCTCCAGAGTGAGCTTTGAATCCGCGACCTTCTAAGAGGTGGGATCACTGATCATTATTCACAAATAATACCTCCACAAATGGCAGCTCCAGTAGCAGAGCCGTGACCCACTGACCTGTGTTCAGTATGACCAAAGGCTGTATACCACCACAAAGCCCATATATAAAATTATCCCACTGAGCGTACATTGCCTGGAAAGATAACAGAGCTTCCGAACCCATTACTGGCCCCGTCTTCCTTCCTGTCAGCTTGTCAGCTCACATATATGGTGGCAGAAGTCAGAACAGACACTCAGTAGTTGATTCATAATTAATCCCTTCATCACCGTGAAGAGAGCACAAATTATTCACGGGAAAAGATTTAAACAATATTCTATCCATAAGATGCTGGGCATGAGGCCAGACAACCTTGCGAGAGGAAACCAGCCTCGTCACCGCTCATGAGATCTAACGGGATCTCGCGAGGCATCGTGATCCGGATCCCGCCCATAGAGGTCAGGACCCAGATTTCCATATTCAAGTGAGCAGTTAATCCCACTTGAATGTGTCAGCGCTGGATCTACCCAGTGCCCGGGATCGACCTGCCCCGCCTCGGAAACCCCGAGCGGACGCCATTTAGCATTGGTTTCCATAAACGTGCACCAGGCATACCACCAATTAAGGGGGGTCTCCGAGGCGATTGAGTGCTGGTGGGTGTTCGGGCTCTGGACAGGGTGGTACCCTGGCACCCCCCTGGGCACTGTGGCAACCCAATCTGTTACTGCACTGACGAGAAGAGCTTGTTAGTACAGGAAACGGAACTAAGTGTGTCCTCCGCGGAGATCTCGCCCTCCGCCAGCAGCACCAACCAAGACCCAGCTATTCAATGAGGCTTTGCTGTTTTTCTGGCCTCGGCGAGGCCAGTGGAGGAAGATATTCCCGGACGTTGGCGCCATTTTTAAAGGCAAGTCCAATCATTCGATTCCCCCTCAACAATCCCACCACAGCCTCTGGAACATCCCCCACTGCACCCAATGTGTCTCCTACTGGGTCCTTAAGCCCCCAAACCCCCTTATCCGACCTCTTATGAGCAAGGAATCCCCGTGCCCGACCTCTACCACAGGCAACATGGCACCCGGGCACGTTGACATTGCCATCTTACCACCCTGGCAGTGCCCCTGCCAGTCTGGCCGTGTCACCCAAGCACCCTGGCAGTTCTAGGGTGCCCAGGTGGTAATGCTGAGGTGCAAGGCTGGCAGTGCCAAGGTGCCTGGGTACCATCTGGAATGCCAGGGTACCATCCTGCCTAATGCCCGACCACCCAGTGGTCTCTAATGGCTTGGGTGCCCTCGAGGGTCCGTTATGCCTGTTACACATTAGGGGCAGCATGGTGGCACAGTGGTTAGCATTGCTGCCTCCGGCATTGAGGATCCGGGTTCGAATCCCGGCCCTGGGTCACTGTCCGTGTGGAGTTTGCATATTCTCCCCGTGTCTGCGTGGGTTTGACGCCCACAACCCAAAGATGTGCTGGTTAGGTGAATTGGCCATGCTAAATTGCCCCTTGATTGGAAAAATGAATTGGGTACTCTAAATTTTTTTTTTAATGTCTGGTACACGTTTGTGGAAACCGGTGGTAAACAGTGGCCTGGCAATGTCTCCCAGTTGCAGAGTTAGGTCCTGTGTAGCGGGAGATCTTGCAAGTGCAGATTTAGGATCTGGCCCAGTGAGGGTGAGATCCAGATCGCAAGGTTTGGTTGATTCTCACGAGACGTGAACACGTCTCGAACACGTGAACCTCGCGAGATTCAACAGCCTTGTTGCAACGCCAAGCCGGGAGCAATGAGGTCAGTAACTCACACCAATGGTGTACTTGAGATGTTTCAAACAGAAATGTAAACTAATGATCTTTCACCTTCAAAACAACCATTTGATTCTGACACAAGATGAATAATATATCTCTGATGGGATAACTGTAGACATCCAGTCTCTACAAGAGATCAGGGGTTTGCCACCCATTATTTATTGAGTTTCCTCACTCCCAACTCTGCACTTGCTACATTTTTGATTTACGGGATGTGGGCTTGGCTGGTTAGGCCAGCATTTATTGCCCATCCCTAGTTGCCCTTCAGAAGGTGGTGGTGAGCTGCCTTCTTGAACCGCTGCAATCCACGTGATGTAGGTACACCCACTGTGCTGTTAGGGAGAGAGTTCCAGGATGTTGCCCCAGCGACAGTGAAGGAACGGTGATATATTTCCAGCAACTCAATCGGTCTCCCCGCCCCCCCCCCTCGAGAACTGTTATTGCTAAAGGTCTACATGATTTATACTTACTTTTGGTTTGTTTATTAATTCCTCCACCAGCTGTTTCCATTTAAAAATTCCACTCCCCAAACTAAAGGTTATCTCCAAAATATTAACATAAACAATGAAACAAGAGGATTTTAACGCTGGGCATTGTCTGAACCAAAACTCTTTGCAAACGAGTTGAGTTTCTGCTTTTACACCTGTTCCTTTTTACTTTCACCCCATCATACTGCTGTCTGTGCTCAGTCCCAGTGCATCAGCTGGAGAAACCCTCATTCATACTTTTATTATCTCTAAACTCAATCATTTCTGTGCTCTCCATGCTGATCTTTCACCTCAGACCCTGCATAAATTTGAAGCCATCCAAAACCTTGCTCCTTATATCTAACTTGCACCAAGTCCCATTCACCAGCACCCTGTGCTCATTGATGTCCTTTGGTGTCTGGTCCAGGAATGGCCAACATTTTGTTTTTATAAAGTTAGAGTACCCAATTCATTTTTTCCAATTAAGGGGTAATTTAGCGTGGCCAATCCACCTACCCTGCACATCTTTAGGCTGTGGGGGCGAAACACACGTAAACACGGGGAGAATGTGCAAACTCCACACAGACAGTGACCCAGAGCCGGGATCGAACCTGGGATCCCGGCGCTGTGAGGCAGCAGTGCTAACCACTGTGCCACCATGCTGCCCCGAATGGCCTACATTTTCAATGATCATGCTTCTTTTTAAATTCCTCCTTGGCTTTGCTCCTTCCTGTCTCATTAATCTCCTACATCCCCATAATCCTCCCTGATCTATGCGTTCCTCTACTTCTGGCCTCTTTTCAAAAAAATTTAAAGTACCCAATTCATTTTTTTCTAATTAACGAGCAATTTAGCGTGACCAATCCATGTACCCTGCACTACTTTGGGTTGTGGGGGAGACACCAACGCAGACACGGGGAGAATGTGAAAACTCGGGTCCTTGGCTCTGTGAGGCAGCAGTGCTAACCTACTTCTGGCCTCTTAAGCATCTCCAAATTTGACCTACCATTGGAGGCCATGCTGTTAGCTGCCTGGGCCCTAAACTTGAGATTTCTTTCTGCTCCTCTTCCTCTTTTCTTTCTCCTTTGGATATCACTTTGATCAGACATGCAACCAGCTCTCCTAATATCTCCTCATGTAACTTGATGTCAATTCTTTGTCTGATGAAGTATCTTAAAACATTTTTGCTACATTCAAAATGCTCCATAAATATAAATTGCATTTGTTGTTGTTAATTTGTTCCGTTTAGTCCATTAGATTAGGATCAGTATAATTTCTCGCCAACATTGTGTGAGTAGTTTGTACAATTAAAATGGGTCACCTGTTGAATGTTGAGCTGAATCTGTCTCTTTCCCTGTTTTCCTGTTTCTCTGAATATTTATATTTTGCCATCAGAAAATTTGGCCTCAAATCCAATCTACCCTCAGCTAGTTCCTCTGAGGCGTTGAGGGGCCTCAATACCGCAGACTGACCTATTTAAACAGTGAAGCTACCTGGACAGGTCTAGTCTGGTAAATCTCACTGCTTTGCATACATCACACAACAGGCAGTCAGACTGGTTTGGATGACCTTGACTACAGTAAAATGTTTGATAAAGTATTTCCTGAAACTGTCTGTGGCACAGGTACAGACAGAGTCAGAAAGATAGAGACAGGGACAGATAGCTAGCTGTAGATTCTGTATCAGAAACTGAGAAACTATCTCAATGTGAGAACAATGATCAAAGAAGAACTTTTTTCAAAATTTGTTTAACCATTTGTATTAATTTCTGTGCACTGCCAAACTTCCTCCCCAACCGCCCAGCCCTTTTACACCTTCCCACTATCTTCCACACATCCGATCCTCCCTCACTCCACAATCCCCTCACTCTACCCTCCTTCATCCCACTCTCACCTCCCCTGACCCTCCACACATCCGATCGTCCCTCACTCCACCCTCCCCTCACTCTACCCTCCCTCGTCCCACTCTCACCTCCCCTGACCCTCCCCACATCCGATCCTTCCTCCCTCTGCCCTCCCTCATCCCACCCTTCCGTGCCCCACTCTTATAGAATCTTTACAAATCAGAACAAGTTCATTCAGCCCATCGGATCTGCACTGACTCTCTGAAAGAGCACCTAAGCCCAATCAGTCTACCGATCCCCATAACCCCACCTAACCATTGTACACTTAGGGCAATTTATCACGGCCAATCCACCTAACCTGCACATCTTTGGGCTGTGGGAGGAAACCGGAGCACCCGGAGGAAACCCACGCAGACACGGGGAGCACCCAAGGTCACAATTGAACCCGGGTCCTTGGTGCTGTGAGGCTGTAGCACTAACCATTATGTCACTATGCTGCTCCTCCCCTTACCCTCCACATATCTAATCCTACCTGGTTTCACCCTCCCTCACTTGGCCATCTGACTTCACCCTCACCTAACTCTCCCACAGAACCGCCCCCCCCCCCCCCCTCCCCCACACAACCTGCACCCACTCTCCAGTGACATGATAGAAATCCATGATCAGGAGGGTGAAACCTGACTGAGTCCTCCTCCCTGTCCCGAGGGCACAGAGCTGAAATTCATTATCTGGTTGTTGTCAGAGTGGGACATGAGAAATGGTGCTTTTTGTTTTGGATACAGGGTCCCTAGTATAGCACAGGAGGGGTGGGATACAATCAAACTCCGTCAATACAGCCCCACAGACATGCCTTTAATGCACGCTGACAAACATGTCTCCACTGCAGCAGAAAACAGAAACTATCTGTGATCTCCAGGAGGAGATTGTGATTCCTGAATGACTCAGTGTGTATATGTTGATAATGCATCAGTGAGTTCAGCAGTTTCTGCCTGCTCAGTGCTCCAGTGACTAATCAAAAGCGGCTTATAGCAACTTTTACAAACTTAGGATGTCGTAAAGCAGTTTACAGCTAATGAAGTACTACCTTCTGAAGCATAGTCACTGAGAGAACAGGGCAGCCAATTTGTGCACAGCAAGCTCCCACAAGTAATGTGGTCAAGACCAGATGGGGCAGCAGGGTAGCATGGTGGTTAGCATAAATGCTTCACAGCTCCAGGGTCCCAGGTTCGATTCCTGGCTGGGTCACTGTCTGTGCGGAGTCTACACGTCCTCCCCGTGTGTGCGTGGGTTTCCTCCGGGTGCTCCGGTTTCCTCCCACAGTCCAAAGATGTGCGGGTTAGGTGGATTGGCCATGCTAAATTGCCCGTAGTGTCCTAAAAGGTTGGGTTACGGGTATAGGGTGTATACGTGGGTTTGAGTAGGGTGATCATTGCTCGGCACAACATCGAGGGCCGAAGGGCCTGTTCTGTGCTGTCCTGTGTTCTATGTTCTATAATTAATTGTGTGTAATTGTATTCAGCTGGTGGGTATTAGCTGCTACCATAAATAGGTGCAGGCTGTAACTGTGGTTGTTGGATAAGGAGGTGCGTGCTTGTACTGTATATCCCAGTAAATAAATGCTTTTTTCCCTGCTTGGGCCAGCATTTATTGCCCATCCCGAATCGACCTTGAGAAGGTGGTGGAAGGGCAGCACGGTGGCACAGTGGGTTAGCCCTGCTGCCTCACAGTGCCGGAGTCCCAGGTTCGATCCCGGCTTTGGGTCACTGTCCGTGTGGAGTTTGCACATTCTCCCCGTGTCTGCGTGGGTTTCACCCCCACAACCCAAAGATGTGCAGGGTAGGCGGATTGGCCACGCTAAATTGCCCCTTAATTGGAAAAATGAATTGGGTACTCTAAATTTATTTTTAAAAAGAGAAGGTGGTGGTGAGCGGCCTTCTTGAACCGCTGCACTCTATGTGATGTAGTTACACCCACAGTGCTGGTAGAAAAGTATTTCCAGAATTTTGAGCCAATGACAATAAGTGAGTGTGTTATATTTCCAAGTCAGGATAGTTGTGTGAAAATTGGCTCCTTCATCACCTTGCCTTGTGGATTAGGCCAGAAAATGTCAGAGTTCTTCAGAAATAAGAACTTCTCTATGGCAAGCAGAATGAGATGAATAAAATATTGCATTTGGCCAGTGTTGCTATCTGGATATGAAAGTTGGAAAATAAGCAAGATAATGGAAGATAAATTAAAGATAACAGAGACATTGGGCTTGATTCTCCCGCCCGCCCACCCACCGCAAGATCGCCACGGGCGAGCCGCGTACAATGGAGCTCGGACAGGATTATCCGGTCACTGGGTGGACCCGGCTGGAGAATCCCGCCCACGGTTTCTGAAATGGAAGATGAGGAACAACAAACACAACGAGTGAGGAAGCTTTGAGGAAAGTGGGCCGACAACATTTCAGATGATCACCAAGAGACAGCTACATATGTCGGAGAGAAAAAATAGAAAATCATGACCAGTAAAGCTGAGGGCAGCACAGCAAGAGGTAGATAAAGGAGGAAATACACCGACTGTTCAAGACGTGATGCAACACCCTGGGCAAGTACACGGTCAATTCCAGACCCACATGACCCAGAGATGCAACACAAGTGAATTAACCAATAATTCTTATAAAAATACCCAAAGTCTTTGGCCCTTTGTAAATTTAAACACAATTACTGTTTATTTATAAGAAGAACTCTAATGGAATATGCAGCAAATAAACTGGTTAACTATTACCTAATTCCTAATTCCCACTTTAACTGCCCCCTCTACACACATACACAAGACACACCACACTCACAGGCTTTCAGAGAGGGAGAGGGAGAGGGTTCTTGTTGTTGTTTGCAGCCTGTAATGGTTTCCCTGTAGATTCATTTATTAATTCAGGGTTTTCTGCAGCCACAAGAATACTGCCTTTCTGGAGAGAACATGGAAGACAAAGAGTAGCTGAACTCATCTCTCTGCTGCCAGGATTAAACTGAAACCCCTTGGGACTCTGAAAATCATTCCACCTGTTACCGGGCAGAGTACGGCCTTTTGGGCCAATTCATTGGCAACCAGCCAATCAATTAAACCAATCCCACACCAGATTACTGATGAGATGTGCCTTTACATTACTTTTTTCTAATTACTAGATCGGAGCTTTTCATTTGAATCATAAAAAGGTGTAGCTACCCCGGGTGGAACACACCATTACAAGGGGACATAAATTTAAGATAAATGGTGGAAGATATAGAGGGGATGTCAGAGGTAGGTTCTTTACCCAGAGAGTAGTGGGGGCATGGAATGCACTGCCTGTGGTAGTAGTTGAGTCGGAAAATTTATGGACCTTCAAGCGGCTATTGGATAGGTACTTGGATTAGGGTAGAATAAGGGAGTGTAGGTTAACTTCTTAAGGGCAGCACGGTAGCATTGTGGATAGCACAATTGCTTCACAGCTCCAGGGTCCCAAGTTCGATTTCGACTTGGGTCACTGTCTGTGTGGAGTCTGCACATCCTCCCCGTGACTGCGTGGGTTTCCTCCGGGTACTCCGGTTTCCTCCCACAGTCCAAAGATGTGCAGGTTGGGTGGATTGGCCATGACAAATTGTCCAAAATTCTATGATTAACCTAGGACAAAAGTTCGGCGCAACATCGTGGGCCGAAGGGCCTGTTCTGTGCTGTATTTCTCTATCTCTACCGGGCAGCACGGTAGCATAATGGTTAGCACAATTGCTTCACAGCTCCAGGGTCCCAGGTTTGATTCCCGGCTTGGGTCACTGTCTGTGCGGAGTCGCACATTATCCCCGCGTGTGTGTGGGTTTCCTCCGGGTGCTCCGGTTTCCTCCCACAGTCCAAAGATTTGCAGGTTAGGTGGATTGGCCATAATAAATTGCCCTTTGTGTCCAAAATTGCCCTTAGTATTGGATGGGGTTACTGGGTTATGGGGATAGGGTTATGGGGATAGGCTGCAGATGTGTGGTTGGGAAGGGTGCTCTTTCCAAGAGCCGGTGCAGACTCGATGGGCCAAATGGCCTCCTTCTACACTGTAAATTCTATGAATCTCTCTCTCTCTGGTACCAACAAGGCTGGAGCTCCTGTTTAAACCAGCAGTGATTAGCAAAGGGTTCTCTCCTGTAACTTCTGAATTCTACTGCTTGCCTTAAAGAGACATGTCCATTAATCATCCATAGATCAACAATCACAACGGCAAAATAAAAGAGAGGGGAAAGAAGGAAATAAACAGGAAGGACCCTTACAGAAGCAAAACAGGGTTAAGATTTGAGGATAACACAGGAGGTGTTGTTTCTATCAAGGACCGTGTTAGTGGGAGAGACATGATCACTGATATTATAGGGCAGCACGGTGGCGCAGTGTTTGGCCCTGCTGCCTCACGGCGCTGAGGTCCCAGGTTCGATCCCGGCTCTGGGTCATTGTCCGTGTGGAGTTTGCACATTCTCCCCGTGTCTGCGTGGGTTTCACCCCTACAACCCAAAGATGTGCAGGGTAGGTGGATTGGCCATGCTAAATTGCCCTTAATTGGAAAAAATTAATTGGTACTCTCAATTTATTTTTTAAAAATGATGATAGATATTATTAAACCTGAAGAAGAAGAATTTGTTTTCAGTTACGTTGCTCAATATTTTCTCCAAAATTGTGATTTCTTCTGTCCAACCAAGAAATGAAATGAAATGAAATGAAAATCGCTTATTGTCACGAGTAGGCTTCAAATGAAGTTACTGTGTAAAGCCCCTAGTCGTCACATTCCGGCACCTGTTCGGGGAGGCTGGTGCGGGAATCGAACCGTGCTGCTGGCCTGCCTTGGTCTGCTTTAAACGTCAGCGATTTAGCCCTGTGCTAAACCAGCCCCAACAATTTAAGCTCTCATTTGACACTCATCGCCCAGGCCAGGCAGGATGAAAAGTTATTTCTGGGTGAGATAATTGATGGTGAGAGCCGTGGGTTCTTTACCCGAGCATAAAATCAGCTGCCTCAGGAGAGGAGGAAAGAAATTAAAATCCCTGCAATGGAATGGAACCAGACACAATCCCAGAGAGCCTCAGGCATCAACCCTCCCTTTAGCTATAATCAGCACACATTAAAATCTCTGTCCAGCTGCTCCTATCACAGTAAATCAATAGACAGTTCTTCCTTTATCTGGTATTCTGATAATAATTATCTTATATCAGTAAAAATGATGTAAAATGTACAGGGCTGTGCCGTTGCTCAGGGATTTGAACAGAAAATAACCGCATCTCCATCACCAGGGTGAAGAGATTTAGCAAGTATCCTTTGCCTATGTTATAACATTATTATTAAAATCTCCAGAATATTCAGCCTCTCACTCTGTAAACTCTCTCCATTGCCACACGGTGAGAGTCTTGTTGCTAGGGAGCAGGAGTTGGGATGCTCAGGCAGGCTTTGTGTTAGAGATATTACCAGATCCCTGTAAAAGTGCCCAGAGGCACCGTCAGCAAGCGACAGAGCTGGCTACTTTCGAGAGGAGGGGGAGGTGAATTTTCCATCTGATTATCCTGCGTTGGGTACAGTTATCGAATCATTGAACCCGACAAGACAGAAAGAGGCAGTTCTGTCCATCAGGTAAGTGCTTTGATGGAGATATCCAATTAGTCCCAATCTCCTGCTTATTCCTCAGAGCTCTACAAATTCTTCCCCTTCAAACGTTCACCTGATTTCCTTTCGAAAATTATCGTGCTCCAGTTCACAACTCACTGAGCACAAACAAAATTCTTATCTGGGTATTTTCCCAATTATCTTATATTGGTGTCCTCTGGTTTCTCCTTATTAACTCTATTAAAACACCTCATCAATTTAAACACCTTTAATTAAACTTTAATTAAATATCCTCATTCTTATTTGCTCGAAGGAGGGAGATTCCGGCTTCTTCAGTGTTCCCACGAGCTGCCTCATCCATGTTATCCCGGGGAGAGTGGTAAAATGGTTTGGTGGCACTCCTGGGGGATGGACCCTCAGGGAGAATGTTATTACTGAAACAAAATACTGCAGATGCCGGAGATGTGAAATAAAAACAGAAAATGCTGGAAATACTCGGGCAGCTTCAGTGTCGACAAAAACAGTCACTGTTTTAGCTTTGTGACCTTTCATCGTACCAGCCATCTGCCTCAACTCCTCTCTCTGCCATTCAATACAGATTTATCCCTCCGCAATGGTAAAACTAACATGAACTTGCATTTATCTAGCGCCTTAAATGTGGCAAATTGCCGCAAGGCATTGCGCAGGAGTATAATAAGACAGAAAATTGATACTGAGCAAAGAGGGAGATATTGGAACAGGTACGATTTAAGGAACAATCAGTAAGGACTGCCAATTTACACTTCAAAATCTCCCACAAACAGCAATGGGATAATTTCATAGAATTTACAGTGCAGAAGGAGGCCATTCGGCCCATCGAGTCTGCACCGGCTCTTGGAAAGAGCACTCTACCCAATGTCAACACCTCCACCCTATCCCATAACCCAGTAACCCCACCCAACACTAAGGGCAATTTTGGACACTAAGGGCAATTTATCATGGCCAATCCACCTACCCTGCACATCTTTGGACTGTGGGAGGAAACCGGAGCACCCGGAGGAAACCCACGCACACACGGGGAGGATGTGCAGACTCCGCACAGACAGTGACCCAAGTAGGAATCGAACCTGGGACCCTGGAGCTGTGAAGCATTTATGCTATCCACAATGCTACCGTGCTGCTTTTAAAAAAAAAAGATTACTTTTTTAAAAAAATGTTAATTAAGGAGTAAATATTGGCCAGGACGGGGCAGCACGGTGGCGCAGTGGGTTAGCCCTGTTGCCTCACGGCGCCGAGGTTCCAGGTTCGACCCCGGCTCTGGGTCACTGTCTGTGTGGAGTTTGCACATTCTCCCCGTGTTTGCGTGGGTTTCGCCCCCACAATCCAAGATGTGCAGAGTAGGTGGATTGGCCATGCTAAATTGCCCCTTAATTGGAAAAAAATAATTGTGTACTCTAAATTTATTATATAAGAAAAAAAATATTGGCCAGGACACTGGGGAGAGCACCCCTTTCTCTGAAATCATGCTTTGAGATTTCTTTATATCCACCTGTGAGGACCTTGGATTCATAGCCCCATTGGGCCCTAACCTATTTCTTTACTGTAAATTGTAAGTGGTTCTTTGCTGATCAAGGTTAAAGTTGTGGTTTGAAGGTGTGTCTGTTTTCATTCTGGCTGGAGGTGGAGGCAGGGCTGAGGGTGTGGAGGGTTTAAGAGGTTTTGCCTAGTGTAAATCAGCACCGCACCCAATGACGTAACTTACAGGGAAATAAAATGGGAATGTTCGTTAACTCATTCATTGCTTAATATTCTCTGACTAAAAGAAAGTCCTTTCATATATACAGTAACCTTCACCACCTTCGGACATCCAAAGATCCTTTTAAACCCAATGAAGCACTGATAAACAAAATTGTTGTTGCAATGCAGGAAAACCAGCATCCGGTTTGCATACAGCAAGCCCCCACAAACAGCAATCTGATCTTAGAAGGAGGCCATTCAGCCCATTATTCCTGTGCCAGCTCTTTGAATGAGCTGTCCAATTAGTCCTACTCCACTGCTCTTTCCCCACAGCCATGCAAACATATTTTCTTTTCAAGTATTTATCCAATTTCCTTTTGAAAGTTATTATTTAGTTTGCTTTCCTTTTTTTAAAATAATTTTTATTGAGAAATTTTGATTTTATACAACATTGACGCACCTTAGTAAAATACCGAAAATAACAATAATATTAACAATCATATACATTCGCCCCATCCCCATGAACAACCCAGCATTTTAACAACAACGTAAATTAACACACTATAAAGTTACAGAATAAACACTGCAATAATGCCCCCCCCCCCCCCCCCCCCCCCCCCCCGGTTGCTGCTGCTATTGACCCAGTTACCTATCTCTGAGCCAGGAAGTCCAGAAAAGGCTGCCATCGTTTATAGAACCCTTGTATTGATCCTCTCAGGGCAAATTTGACCTTTTCCAATTTTATAAAGCCCACCATGTCACTGATCCAGGTCTCCACGCTTGGGGGCCTTGCATCCTTCCATTGTAACATAATCCTTCAACGGGCTACTAGGGACGCAAAGGCCAGGACACCGGCCTCTTTCGCCTCCTGCACTCCCGGCTCCACCGCAACTCCAAAAATCGCGAGTCCCCACCTTGGTTTGACCCTGGATCCAACCACCCTCGACACCGTCCCCGCCACCCCCTTCCAGAATTCTTCCAGTGCTGGGCATGCCCAGAACATATGGACGTGGTTCGCTGGACTCCCCGAACATCTGGTGCACCTGTCCTCACCCCCGAAGAACCTACTCATCCTAGTCCCGGACATGTGGGCCCGGTGCAGCACCTTAAATTGGATGAGACTAAGCCTCGTACATGAGGAGGAAGAGTTGACCCTCTCCAAGGCATCCGCCCAAGTCCCGTCCTCTATCTGCTCCCCTAGTTCCTCCTCCCATTTAGCCTTCAGCTCCTCCACTGATGACTCCTCCACCTCCTGCATTACCTTATAAATGTCAGACACCTTCCCCTCTCCTACCCACACCCCCGAAAGCACTCTGTCCATCGTCCCCCGCGAGAGCAGCAAAGGGAATCCCTCTACCTGTTGCCTAGCAAACGCCTTTACCTGCAGGTATCTGAACATGTTCCCCTCGGGAAGGCCAAATTTATCTTCCAGTTCCCCCAGGCCCGCAAACCTCCCGCCAATAAACAGGTCCCTCAATTTGCTGATGCCCGCCCTTTGCCACCCCCTAAATCCCCCATCCGTGTTCCCCGGGATGAACCGATGGTTGCCACCCAGTGGAGCCTCCATCGAGCCCCCTGTTTCCCCCCGATGCCGTCTCCACTGTCCCCAGATTCTTAGGGTCGCCGCCACCACCGGGCTCGTGGTAAACCTCTTAGGGTAGAGCGGCAACGGTGCCGTTACCATGGCACCCAGGCTCATACCTCTACATGACGCCATCTCCATTCTTTTCCACGCCGCCCCTCCCCCCTCCATCACCCATTTACGCACCATTGCCACATTGGCCGCCCAATAGTATCCCAGAAGGTTGGGCAGCGCCAGCCCGCCTCTATCCCTTCCTCGCTCCAGGAACACCCTCCTCACTCTCGGAGTATTTAGTTTGCTTTCCTTTTGGTAGTGCCACATCACAACAACTGTGTGTAAGAACAAATGTTTCCTCGCATTGCCTCTGGACCTATTGCCAATCACCTCAAATGTGTGCTTCTGGTTATTGATCTTGCTTCTGGAAACTCATTTTCACTCTCTGTGAACTTGAACACTTCTGTCAAATATCCTCTGACATAGTCTGATGTGTGGGTGGGGTGGGGAGATGGATTAGTTATGGAGTGAATGCTCCATAGAGATAGAGTGGGAGAAAGAAAAATGAAAGAAAGAATTCAGGTGTTTTCCTGTTTCTCACCCACTGTATCAGTGAGAGAGGGTGGGCTGGGGGATAGTGATCTGAGCCTGTGCAACAAACCCAAGGACAAAATTTTAGTTCAGGGTCAAGCAGAAGTAGGGCCATTAGGGATGGGCAACAGATGCTGGCATTGCCACTGCAGTGCCCCATCCGTGAAAGAACTTTCAAAATCCTGAGACTTAAAGGAGAGTTGCTGTTCCTGGGCAAGTTTTTTTTGTTGCAATAATTACTCCCCACAATCTGCAGAATATATCCCCCCCCCCCCCCCCCCCCGCCCCGCCCCCACCGCCCCACCACACCTCCATTCCCTTGTTCCAAGGTGCGATCTTCGACTATTAGTATCTCAAAGCTATTTGACTATGGGAAGCATTGCAGTAGACTCACTCACTCACTCACTATTCAGGTGTACACACAATGCAGTGGGCTCTGATGTACACACACTCGCTATTCACGTGTACACACAATGCAGTAGGCTCTGATGTACACACACTCACTCACTATTCAGGTGTACACACATTGCAGTGGGCTCTGATGTACACACACTCACTCACTATTCACGTGTACACACAATGCAGTGGGCTCTGATGTACACTCACACTCGCTATTCACATGTACACACATTGCAGTAGGCTCTAATGTACACACACTCACTCACTATTCAGGTGTACACACAATGCAGTAGGCTCTGATGTACACACACTCACTCACTATTCAGGTGTACACACATTGCAGTGGGCTCTGATGTACACACACTCACACTCGCTATTCACGTGTACACACAATGCAGTAGGCTCTGATGTACACACACTCACTATTCACGTGTACGCACATTGCAGTGGGCTCTGATGTACACACACTCACTCACTATTCACGTGTACACACAATGCAGTGGGCTCTGATGTACACTCACACTCGCTATTCACATGTACACACATTGCAGTGGGCTCTAATGTACACACACTCACTCACTATTCAGGTGTACACACATTGCAGTGGGCTCTGATGTACACACACTCACTCACTATTCACGTGTACACACAATGCAGTGGGCTCTGATGTACACTCACACTCGCTATTCACATGTACACACATTGCAGTGGGCTCTAATGTACACACACTCACTCACTATTCAGGTGTACACACATTGCAGTGGGCTCTGATGTACACTCACACTCGCTATTCACATGTACACACATTGCAGTGGGCTCTGATGTTCACACACTCACTCACTATTCAGGTGTACACACATTGCAGTGGGCTCTGATGTACACACACTCACTCACTATTCAGGTGTACACACATTGCAGTGGGCTCTGATGTACACACACTCACTCACTATTCAGGTGTACACACATTGCAGTAGGCTCTGATGTACACACACTCACTCACTATTCAGGTGTACACACATTGCAGTGGGCTCTGATGTACACACATTCACTTCCCAGCTGAGAGTTTTGATAGTAATGGAAATAACTCTGTCTGCTGGCCCAACTCCCACCCCAGCTTTTCAGGTCAGGTACTGAGGTTAATTCGATCTCTCCCTGTTCGAGATTTGTCTCGCTGTGCTGTGTGACCAAATACCACATTGGACACTTTTGTACCTGTAAATCCAGACATTGCCTCTGTCTCTGTCTCTGTCAGACTGTCCAACCAAATTAAAATGATGGTCTGGGTCTCTGAAAGCCAACAACAATCTGGAAAGCATCAAACCTACACTGCCTGCAGAAACAAATCAATGTGAATCTGTACGCTATTCAGTTAACATTTCCTCACTGCACAATATTGAATACTCACTCCAGGGATCAAACAATATCCCCTGATCTCTCTGCACGCAATCTGCTCATTACAGCAATTTATTGGATGGGCTCTTCTCCGCCCCCCCCCCAAAACCTCCCCCCTCCCCCACAACCCCACTCCATTTGCCCCCCAAAACCAAATCTCCCTTTGCTCCCTCTGTTTTTTAAATCCACACACTCCTCCACTCCCCCCTTCATCTCACCCGATCAAGATGTGCGACTTTCCCCCCTCATGTGTTTATCCAGCTTCCCCAGTAATGTACCGATTCAATACCACTAACCACTCCCAGTGGTAGCGAGTTCCATATTCTCACCAATCTCCGGGGAAAGTTTCTCCTGAATTCCCAATCGGATTCATTAGTGACTTATCTTATATTGATGAACCATTAGTTCTCATCTCGCCTACAAGTGGAAATATTTTCTCTGTATCTCAGAGGTGGATTTACAGTGAAATACCCTGGGTCTGATCATAGCGTCCTGACCAATGTGCTGTGCTGTGCTGTGCTGACCTCCTGTGCTGACCAGTGCACTGGGCATCCAATCAGAGTCTGATTGCTCTGCATTTGCTGATAGGCTCATTTCTTAACAGGCAATTCAGATCAAAATCAGACTCTGTTTGGCGATTCTGAAAGAGCAGGAAATCAGTGGTCTGAACCGTACGAATGGTTAACTTGAGGTGGGCCTGTGTGCAAGAGGACCAAAGAGAGGAGTGAGTGTTGCTTGAAATCCAGAGTCACTACTCGTTTTTCTCCCACGTGCATAAGGCCTATTCCAGGATCGATTTTTTTGTCCTGAGCAGGGGGCTGATTTCGAGGCTGGAGGATGCCGAATACTCTGCCATAGCCATTTCGGATCATGCCCCGCACTGGGTGGACCTCGGGCTGGGGGAGGAGAGGGACCAGCGCCGGCTCTGGCGCTTGGAAGTGGGGCTGCTGGCAGACGAGGAGATGGGCGAGAGGGTTCGGGGGTGTATCAAGAGATACCTTGAGGCCAACGATAACGGGGAGGTCAGAGTAGGGACGGTTTGGGAGGCATTGAAGGCGGTGATTAGAGGGGAGTTGATTTCCATCCGAACCCATAGGGAGAGGGGAGAGCAGAGGGAAAGGGAGGGATTGGTGGGGGAGATGGTGAGGGTGGATAGGAGATATGCGGAGGCCCCAGAGGAGGGATTGCTGGGGGAGAGGCGTAGCCTTCAGGCCAGATTCGATCTACTGACCACCAGAAAGGCGGAAGCTCAGTGGAGGAAAGCACAGGGGGCGGTGTATGAATACGGGGAGAAGGCGAGCAGGATGCTGGCACACCAGCTCTGAAAGCGAGACGCGGCCAGGGAGATTGGGGGAGTGAAGGATAGAGATGGGAAGGTGGTGCGGAGGGGGGTAGACGTTAATGGGGTCTTTAGGGAGCAAATGGAGGAGGAGTTTAAAAGGTGGGATATGTTACCGCAAGAGGAGCTGGGTGAGGAGATTGAGGAGGGGACATGGGCAGATGCCCTGGAAAGGGTGAATTCCTCCTCTTCTTGTGCGAGGCTTAGCCTCATACAGTTCAAGGTGCTACATAGGGCTCATATGACCGGGACGAGGATGAGCAGGTTCTTTGGGGCGAGGATAGGTGTGCCAGGTGCTCGGGGAGCCCAGCGAACCATGCCCATATGTTTTGGGCGTGCCCAGCGTTGAGGGAGTTTTGGAAGGGGGTAGCAAAGACGGTGTCGAGGGTGGTGGGTTCCAGGGTTGAGCCAGGCTGGGGACTCGCGATATTTGGGGTTGCAGTGGAGCCGGGAGTGCAGGAGGCGAAAGAGGCCGGTGTTCTGGCCTTTGCGTCCCTAGTAGCCCAGCGGAGGATTCTTCTACAGTGGAAGGATGCGAGGCCCCCAAGTGTGGAGGCCTGGATCAATGACATGGCGGGGTTCATCAAATTGGAGAAGGTGAAATTTTCCCTGAGGGGATCAGTACAAGGGTTCTTTAGGCGGTGGCAGCCTTTCCTGGACTTCCTGGCGGAACGGTAGGGAAACAGGCCGACAGCAGCAGCAACCCGGGGGGGGTGGGGGGGTGGGGGGGGGGGGGTGGGGGGGGGTGGGGTGGGGGGGGTGGGTGGGGGGGGGTGGGGGGGGGGGGGTGGGGGGGGGGTGGGGTGGGGGTGGGGTGGGGGAGGGGGGGGTGTTATCACTTTCCTTTTTGTTGTTTGCTTTTTTGCTTTTGTAGTTGCTGGGGGGGGGGTGTTTGGTTGTTGTTCTTTGGTTTTTACTATGGTTGTCTTGTTAATATTGTTTTGTTGTTTATATTTTGTGAAAATCTTAATAAAAATTATTTTTTTAAAAAAGAAATCCAGAGTCACCGCTTCATAGTTGGCGAAAAGTGGCAGAGTAGTCAGCACTGTTGCCTCATAGTGCCAGGGACCCGGGTTCAATTCCCCGCTGGGTCACCGTCTGTGCGGAGTCTGCACGTTCTCCCCGTGTCTGCGTGGGTTTCCTCCGGGGGCTCCGGTTTCCTCCCACTGTCCAAAGACGTGCAGGTTAGGTAGATTGGCCAACCTAAATTGCCCTGCAGTGCCCAAAGGTTAGATGTGGTTATGGGGATGGGGCAGAGGAGTGGGCCTAGACAGGGTGCTCTTTCAGAGGGTCGGTGCAGACTTGATGGGCCGAATGGCCTCCTTTTGCAGAGCTTGAATTGAAGGTGATAAAGAAACGTGGGGTTGACTGTGCAAATACCTGCTCTTTCAGACACTTCATTAAAATCAAAATTAGTATTGTCGTGTTGTTCACCCTGGGGTAACACGGACTGCAACTGGATGCAGTTGTACTTGAAAGTAGACACCCAACTTAGACGTTGGTTCAATACGCTTTATTGAACTTGTTAAGCAGTGCACACAGTTTGCTGTGGGTTTGACACTCTACTAATCTAAGCGTGCTAACTATAACTAACTAGACCAGACTAGCTCTGAGCCACGCGTAGAAGGTGCTAACTGATATATACACCCTGACTGTCACTACAGTTGTCACCAGTGGAAAGAGGCGGGTGCTGATGCCTCTCGTGTGTGTTATAGTGGGAAACCAATCTCTAGTGTTCTGCCTGGTGATTGGTTGTGTTCTGTCCTGCATGTTGATTGGCTGTACTGGGTGTCTATCACTGCCTGTCTGTATCTCATTATGTACATGAGTGCATATCATGACAAGTATCTTTAGCAATATGAAGTGACTATCAATTTGGCTATCAAAAACACAGAAAATTGAAGGTGAGGAAGAGCTCAAAGCCAGACAGAAAGACAATTTGTCATTTTACTTTTAAAAGTTTGAAATATTGAACAATGCACAAACTGCACATTGATCCTCATCCAAAAGTATGGCTGAATTATCTGATGACTTAGATTTTCACAGATACCACATTATCTGAAAAAGTTTTTTTTTAAATTTAGAATATCCAATTCTTTTTTTCCAATTAAGGGGAAATTTAGCATGGCCAATCCACCTGCCCTGCACATTGTTTTGGGTTGTGGGGGACGTAGACACGGGGAGACTGTGCAAACTCCACACGGACAGTGACCCAGGGCTGGGATTGAACCTGGGACCTCGGCGCCGTGAAGCTGCATCATCTGAAAAAGCTGAATAAGAAGCGTACATCAGAATTACAAGATATTGCCATTTCTTTGAGAGGGAAGAAACCTACCCTGGAGACATTGCCTTGTGGCCAAAATCTGTTCCAGTGGGAATGGGAGAATATTTCACATCAAATAAAACAGAAAACATAGGAAATCTGGAATATTTGAGAAAAGAGTTTGAGGTTGGATCAGGTTAGAAATCTTCACAAATCCCATTTCCTGAGGGTGAAGAGAAATGGGATGACAGGAATTAGAAATTGGCTGATTTTGTTGGAAACCTCTAAGATAGTCACTGTTACATTTGCAAATTATTCCCAGACCCTGGTAAAGAGAAACAAGTATTTTTCGACAGGTACTCTAACTGGAGAAATGATGGAAGGTATATTACCGATCAGGAAACTTTCAAAGCTAATGCTAAAGCTGTGTGTGTGTTTGTTCAAAGAGGTCAATTATCAGGAAGAGAAGCTGTGTGTTGGGGGGCCCAGATATAAAGGTGAGCACATGTCCCCACTAACTGTAAATCCACCTCTGCTGTTTCTACTTTATCAAACCTCTTTGCCATTTTTGAAACCACTGTCAGGTCACACCGTGGCTTTCTCTGTTCTAGAGAAAAGAGCAAATCTCTCTTGATACTTCTTTTTTTTTATATATATATATTTTTAAATTTAAGTACCCAATTATTTTTTCCAATTAAGGGGCAATTTAGCGTGGCCAATCCACCTACCCAGTACATCTTTGGGTTGTGGGGGCAAAACCCACGCAAACACGGGGAGAATGTGCAAACTCCTCACAGACAGTGACCCAGGGCCGGGATTCGAACCCGGGTCCTCAGCGCCGTAGGCGGCAATGCTAACCACTGTGCCACCGTGCTGCCCGTTCTCTTGATACTTCTAACCTCTCTCTTCTGGCATTGCCTTTGCAAATACCCAGTTCATTGATGTCCTTTTAATAAAACGAGGACCTGGAAATTTCACATTGCGGGGAGGAGAGCACGGTGACGCAGTGGCTGGAACTGCTGCCTCACGGCGCTGAGGACCCGGGTTCAATCCCGGCCCCGGGTCACTGTCCGTCTGGAGTTTGCACATCCTCCACATGTCTGCGTGGGTCTCACCCCCACAACCCAAAAGATGTGCACGTAGGTGGATTGGCCACACTAAATTGCCCCTTAATTGAAAAAAAATAATTGGGTACTCTAAAGTTTTAAAAAAAAGTTCCCATTGCTGCGAATCCAGCAATGGTTTCAGCTTTGGTCATGTCAGACTCATAGACCAATGGAAAACATACATAGAAAATTGAGGCAAGTATAGGCCACTCGTTCCCTTAGGCCTGCTCTGCCATTCGTTATGATCATTACTGATCATCAAATTCGTAACCATGATCTCACCTTCCCACCATATCCCTCGATCCCTTTAGCCCCAAGAGCTGTATCTAATTCCTTCTTGAAATTACACAACGGTTTGGCCTCAACTACTTTCTGTGGTAGTGAATTCCACAGATTCACCATTGTTGATCTCCCTGTAGGGCAGGGCAAAGTCGGGGTGGCGACCCGCGGGTGGGTCGCAGACGGGTGTGGGGAGGGTCGCGGAGCCGTCCGTAGCAGCGCTCCCAATTGCACAAATTCGCGGATAACAGCCGCAGCAGCATTCCGCTATTAACAATGTCGGCTGCGAGCAGCCTTCAAAAAGCCTGCGACCACGTTAAAAAAATGCGGCCACACTGCGCATGTAGAACAGTACAGCACAGAACAGGCCCTTCGGCCCTCGATGTTGTGCCGAGCAATAATCACCCTACTCAAACCCACGTATCCACCCTATACCCGTAACCCAAACAACCCCCCCTCAACCTTACTTTTTAGGACACTACGGGCAATTTAGCATGGCCAATCCACCTAACCCGCACATCTTTGGACTGTGGGAGGAAACCGGAGCACCCGGAGGACACCCACGCGGAGGACGTGCAGACTCCGCACAGACAGTGACCCAGCCGGGAATCAAACCTGGGACCCTGGAGCTGTGAAGCATTTACACTAACCACCATGCTACCGTGCTCCCCTAAGTGTGCCCGCGTATTGGTGTGCATATGCAGAATTTTGTGCATGCACACCGATAAGCGGGCACGCATGCGCAGTGCAGTCGCAATTTATTTATATGGTCGCAGCCTTTTTGAAAGCCGCTCGCAGCCGGCATTGTTAAAAGCTGGACGCTGCTGCAGCTGTTGCCCGCGAATATGCGCAATCCACGACACAGAAGATTTTTTAAAAAAAATTCTCTGTAATCTTCCTGCCTCAAGGGAGGCCGAGAGCAGGTCACGGCCCCTGAACTTCGACATCACGTGCTTTGGGCGCGATTGCGATGCCTCCGTTTTGTCAGCAAACAAGGTAAGAGAAAATGGTGGGACCTGCAGGTCTGCCGGCGTGGGCAGCGATGGTCAGCCGGCGTAGGTCGCGAAGGTCGGCCGGCGTGGGCAGCGGTGGTCAGCCGGCGTGGGTCGCGAAGGACGGCCGGCGTGGGTCGCGAAGGACGGCCGGCGTGGGTCGCGAAGGTCGGCCGGCGTGGGCAGCGGTGGTCAGCTGGCGTAGGTCGCGAAGGTCGGCCGGCGTGGGTCGCGAAGGTCGGCCGGCGTGGGTCGCGAAGGTCGGCCGGCGTGGGCAGCGATGGTCAGCCGGCGTGGGCAGCGATGGTCAGCCGGCGTGGGTCGCGAAGGACGGCCGGCGTGGGTCGCGAAGGTCGGCCGGCGTGGGCAGCGGTGGTCAGCTGGCGTAGGTCGCGAAGGTCGGCCGGCGTGGGTCGCGAAGGTCGGCCGGCTTGGGTCGCGAAGGTCGGCCGGCATGGGCAGCGATGGTCAGCCGGCGTGGGCAGCGATGGTCAGCCGGCGTGGGTCGCGAAGGACGGCCGGCGTGGGTCGCGAAGGTCGGCCGGCGTGGGTCGCGAAGGTCGGCCGGCGTGGGTCGGAAAGGTCGGCCGACGTGGGTCGCGAAGGTCGGCCGGCGTGGGTCGCGAAGGTCGGCCGGCGTGGGTCAGAAAGGTCGGCCGGCATGGGTCGGAAAGGTCGGCCGGCGTGGGTCGGAAAGGTCAGCAGGGTTGGGTCCCGGAGGTTGGCCGGTTGGTAAAAATGGGTCCCTGGAAGAACGTCTGAAAAATACTGCTGTAGGGTCTTATTGGGTTCATCAAATTAACATAATAAAAGAAACAAACTCGGGGACAAACTAAATGGGGCCGCTCCTGGAAGGGGCAATGCCCCAAAATAGCAAAGAACAACAGAACCTTATCAACATCAAATGATAATCTGAAAAGAGGGATTGATAAAACAATCCAACCCCTGCGATACCCACCAGGCACGGAAGATCTCCCTGTAGGACTCATAGGACTTTTGGGCAGTACGGTAGCACAGGTTGACAGCACTGCCTTCACAGCGCCAGGGTCCCAGGTTCGATTCCCCACTGGGTCACTGTCTGTGCGGAGTCTGCACGTTCTCCCCTGTGTCTGCGTGGGTTTCCTCCGGGTGCTCTGGTTTCCTCCCACAGTCCAAAGATGTGCGGGTTAGGTGGACTGGCCATGATAAATTGCCCTTAGTGTCCAAAAAAGGTTAGATGGGGTTATTGGGTTACGGGGTTAGGGTGGCAGTATGGGGCTTAAGTTGGTTGGTGCAGACTCGATGGGCCGAATGGCCTCCTTCTGCATTCTATGTTCATGGGCTGGGTGTGGTTAGTTTTCCCAGCAAGGATTGTACTGGGAGTGAATGACTGCCTAGAGCAGGAGTTAGTAAATAATTGAATAAACCTTCTCTTGGGTATTTTAGTTGGTTTGATTATTTGCAGCCCTGTTGGTTTGTTTTGTTTTATGGCTGTGTTTGATGTGTAAATATAGAAATGCCTCCGTAAAATATTTTTTTAAAACCTTATGATCTGTAAAATGGAGAGATTAGAAGAGGGTAGGAAAGACCCTCCTGTCCGGTTATATTTCCTAAAGCCTATGGGCGGCATTCAGCCTGGGGCCATGCCGGAGAATCCCTGCCACTGGTGCGAATCACGCCATGCCACCCCCGGTCCACGATGGGCCGAGCGGCCACCTGTTTTCAGCCAGTCTCGTCGGCGTGAATTACACAAGGTCTGTACCGGCGGGCCGTGGCTCTGAGGGAGACCTGTGGAGTCCTCGGGAGGCACAAGGGGATCCGGACCCGGGATGAGCCGAGCGGCCGTTGTGATGGCTCTGGGAACACGCTGGCGCTCCTGCACATGCGCCAACTCGCGCCGGCCAGCGGGAGGCCCTTTGCCGCCTGTTGTCGCGGCGCCAATCACTCCAGCGCCGGCCTAGCCCCTGAAGGTGTGGAGGATTCCGCACCTTCCAGGCGGCCCGACGCCGGAGTGGTTCACGCCACTCCTTGGCGCCAGTACGGCACGCCTGCCGGGTACCGGAGAATCCGGCCCCTCAAGTTACTAAAACCTCTCTAGCTGAAGAAAGTTCTCCTCACCTCAGTCCTAAAAGGTTTCCCCCTTATCCTCAAACTATGGCCCTTTAGTTCTGGACTCCCCCACCATCAGGAACATTCTTTCTGAATCCACCCTGTCTAATCCTGTCCGAATTTTGTCAGTTTCTATGAGATCCCTTCTCATTCTTCTAAACTCCAATGAATATAATCCTAACCGAGTTAGCCTGTCCTCATATGACAGTCCCGCCATCCCACAGTTGGCATGAGCCGCTGAGATGGCTGTCCTGATAATTAAAACTTATAAATGGAAATAGTCTAAAGAAGAGTCTTGGAGATTTCCAGTGATGGGGCGGTGATTTTCCCCTTGGGCAGTTTGTTCCATTGTGGGAAGATTGTTGATACACTGTCTAGGGATCAAATGGCCTTTGTTATTTGTGAGGATGGCTCCTTGCTGTTCTCTCACTCAGAGGACACCAGGAATTTGTGTCAGCCAATTCCCGCCAGTCCATTCAGTTTTTCCAGAACCTGGTCATTCTATGTTTCCCTCCTCTGCTGTAGTGACAGTGTTGATTGAGCTGTTGGGTTGAATTGACTGTAAACTGACCATTTGTGTGACATGAAGGCTCTGCTTTAGAATTCTATTCCTTTAGAAATGAGTGCCTGTGTTTCACATGTTTTTATATCTTTGTTAACCTGTGTCACTACGTTTGGTGATTAGTGTTGTTGTATTATATTACTGGCAGCATGTTACATTATTTGAAGTAATATATGTTACTCATTTGTTTATGCCGAGAAGTTCTTAATTTGATGATGATGAATATTCAATGTTGTCCGGTGATAACAAATAATTTATTTAGTAACTAACCAATTAACTTGTGAGTTTGATTCTTTAATTCTTTTACTAGCAGTTAAATTAAACAAAATAGAATTAGATTAAACTATGAATATTATACTTGCACTCTGCGCTAACGTTACACTTATTTTTTTTAAATAAATTTAGATTACTCAATTATTTTTTCCAATTAAGGGGCAATTTAGCGTGGCCAATCCACCTACTCTGCACATTTTTGGGTTGTGGGGGCGAAACCCACGCAGACACGGGGAGAATATGCAAACTCCACACGGACAGTGACCCGAGCCGGGATCGAACCTGGGACCTCAGCGCCGTGAGGCGGTTGTGCTAACCACTAGGCCACCGTGCTGCCCTAACGTTACACTTATGGGGCGCGAATCTCCGCGATGGCTCGACATCGGCGTAAAAACCAGCGTGAACCACTCCGGCGTCAGGCCGACTGGAAGTTGTGGAAACCTCCACACTTCCGGGGACTAGGCCGGTGCCAGAGGGGTTGGCGCCATGCCAACAGGCGCCGATGGGCCTGCGCGAGTTAGCGCATGCGCAGAACCGCTGGCGTGGTTCCGCGCATGCGCAGACCGGCCGGCGTATTCTAGTGCATGCGCAGACCGGCCGGCGTATTCTAGTGCATGCGCGGGGGGGGGTGTCTTCTCCGAGCCGGCCATGGCGGTGCCCAAAAGGGCCGGCGCAGAAGGAAGGAGTGCCCCCATGGCACAGGCCCGTCCACAGATCGGTGGCCCCCGATTGTGGGCCAGGCCACCATGGGGCCCCCCCCCTGGGGCCGGATCCCCCCCCCCCCCCGGGCCGGATCCCCCCCCCGCCCCCCCCCCCCCCCCGGGCCCGGATCCCCCCCCCCCGGCCCGGATCCCCCCCCCCCTCGGGCCCGGATCCCCCCCCCCCCCCGAGGACCGCACCAGCCGGCCTCCTAGCCAGGTCCCGGCGTGTGGGACCATGTCCGACCGACGCCGGTGGGACTGGCCAGAGATCGACGGCTGCTCAGCTCATCGGGGCCCGGAGAGTTGCCGGGGAGGGGGGCGCTGCTGGCAACAGCCCCATACCCGGCACAGCGTGATCCACAGCCCCGCCCCCGCTCGAAAACCGACGCCGGAGAATACTGTATTTATTCTCCCTGTATTTATAATCCCTGTTTGTGTTGCCCTGTAGTAATCATTTGACTGTATTGACACATTAACCCCTTATGTACAGATACAGAGATCACTAAAAGTGCAGCTTTGTTTGTCTGCCCATCCTGCCAATTCACACTCTCATTTTCTAAGGAGGATTTCCTTCACCCAGGTTTGCACTCCAGTCCCTGCTCATCTCAGTGTTCCAGCTTCTCAACATAATTCACTGACCCCCAACGGAAAGTGTGTCTTTGGCCAGGCAGGATTCAGCCTCCAGCGTTGGATATCCCACTGCGTGAACAGCAGCTGATACTGTCCTGCAGTGAGTCAGCGTTAATTGCAATGGGCTGACAATAAATGGTTGCTGCACAACATTAAACTGGTGGAATAATTCATGACAATACATTTTCTCTCTGCCTAACTGGAGCTGGAACATCCAGCTGCTGTACTCGCTGCTCCCCCTTCGGGAGGGGCAGAGAGATCAACAAATAACGGGAACAATTCTTTCCCTTCCTCAATCGCTCTCTCCAACCCCGGGACAATGAGATAGCAATTTTAACCTGGTGTTGTAAGACTTCTTACTGTGCTCACCCCAGTCCAACGCCGGCATCCCCACATCATAGCAATGATTGACAGATAAGGTGAGAATGCAAGAGGACAGGCACTAGCTCCACCGTCCAGGTGAAGGTGAGTGACCCTGTTTGAATCTTTAACATTCCCATCCCTGTGAGTGTGGCTGCAGACCGGTCTGGGTCAGGTTTTTCCTGATAGGTCAGTGATGTCCCTCTGGGCAATAGAGATCCAGAGCCATCCTTCACAGAACATTCCAGACCTGATCAGTCAAAGCTCAGAGTCCCTGACCAATGGCTAAGCAAGACTGGACCCCAGAGAAATCCCAGAGTATCAGGGTGGGTGGGGAGGTGGGGGCAGAAATTTAATTTTTGAAATGGGAATCAAGAATCGTGAAAAACCACCTTAAATCCAGCTGATGAAATCTAATTATCAAACTCAACCAGGGACTGGCCTGGGATATGAGATAAAGGCAGCTGCAAAGTAAATGTGATAGTCAGATTACCCATTACTCCCCAAAAATGCTGTCTATGATTGACAACTTTTGATGTTTCCTTAACTCCAGTCACTGCTTTCTAATAGGCCACAGGGTCTTTCGATATAAACCCTCACCGAAAAGACATCACCTTCGACAGTGCGGCACTCCCTCAGTACTGACCCTCCCACAGTGCGGCACTCCCTCAGTACTGACCCTCCCACAGTGCGGCACTCCCTCAGTACTGACCCTCTGACAGTGCGGCACTCCCTCAGTACTGACCCTCCCACAGTGCGGCACTCCCTAAGTACTGACCCTCTGACAGTGCGGCACTCCCTCAGTACTGACCCTCTGACAGTGCAGCACTCCCTCAGTACTGACCCTCTGACAGTGCGGCACTCCCTCAGTACTGACCCACTGACAGTGCGGCACTCCCTCAGTACTGACCCTCTGACGGTGCAGCACTCCCTCAGTACTGACCCTCTGACAGTGCGGCACTCCCTCAGTACTGACCCTCTGACGGTGCAGCACTCCCTCCGTACTGACCCTCTGACGGTGCAGCGCTCCCTCAGTACTGACCCTCTGACAGTGCGGCACTCCCTCAGTACTGACCCTCTGACAGTGCAGCACTCCCTCAGTACTGACCCTCTGACAGTGCGGCGCTCCCTCAGTACTGATCCTCTGACAGTGCGGCACTCCCTCAGTACTGACCCTCTGACAGTGCGGCACTCGCTCGGTACTGACCCTCTGACAGTGCGGCACTCCCTCAGTACTGACCCTCGGACAGTGCAGCACTCCCTCAGTACTGACCCTCTGACAGTGCGGCACTCCCTCAGTACTGACCCTCTGACAGTGCAGCACTCCCTCAGTACTGACCCTCTGACAGTGCGGCACTCCCTCAGTACTGACCCTCTGACAGAGCAGCACTCCCTCAGTACTGACCCTCTGACAGTGCGGCACTCCCTCAGTACTGACCCTCTGACAGAGCAGCACTCCCTCAGTACTGACCCTCTGACAGTGCGGCACTCCCTCAGTACTGACCCTCTGACAGAGCAGCACTCCCTCAGTACTGACCCTCTGGCAGAGCAGCACTCGCTCAGTACTGACCCTCTGACAGTGCGGCACTCCCTCAGTACTGACCCTCTGACAGTGCGGCACTCCCTCAGTACTGACCCTCTGACAGAGCAGCACTCCCTCAGTACTGACCCTCTGACAGTGCGGCACTCCCTCAGTACTGACCCTCTGACAGAGCAGCACTCCCTCAGTACTGACCCTCTGGCAGAGCAGCACTCGCTCAGTACTGACCCTCTGACAGTGCGGCACTCCCTCAGTACTGACCCTCTGACAGTGCGGCACTCCCTCAGTACTGACCCTCTGACAGAGCAGCACTCCCTCAGTGCATGTGTCACGCCGTGTGGCACACTTTGTAGGATGCTGCACCCTTCACAACCTGACTCTGGGAAAAGGGGGCCCTGTGGAGGCTGCACTGGCAGCGGCACTGGAGGCTAAACTGGCGGCTGCACTGGAGGTTGCACTGGCAGTGGCACTGGAGGCTGCACAGGCAAAGGCACTGGAGGCTAAACTGGTGGCTGCACTGGAGGCTGCACTGGCAGCGGCACTGGAGGCTGCACTGGCAGCAGCACTGGAGGCTGCACTGGCAGCGGCACTGGAGGCTGCACGTGAGGCTGCATTGGCAGCGGCACTGGCAGCAGCACTGGAGGCTGCACTGGCAGCGGCACTGGAGGCTGCACTGGCAGCGGCACTGGAGGCTGCACTGGCAGCGGCACTGGAGGCTGCCTGCTGTCCCAGTGGCTGTGATGACTTTGCCGGTTGACTTCTGCCTGGTGCAGAATGAACAAGCTCCGTCTGGGTGCGCCTGTGGAGCCAACGACCTAATGCCCTCTGGAGTATCTGAGCCGGTGCCTGGTTCACAGAGAGGGTGTGACGCTGGAGCAGGTGTCAATGTGTCTTCAGAGCTTAAAGAGGGGCTCATCGTGGTCACCAGCAGGCTTGCAGACAGTGACTCTGTGGCATGAAGACACATCTCATTACATTCAATCACCAACGTCACAGAGCATGTTCGTCAGACGGCTGAGGCAATGCAGGTTGCAGCTGGTGGCTATCTTCACTGAAGCCTCAATGGGGACAATGACTGCGTACCACAGGGATCAGTGCTGGGTCCAGTTACCAGCGGTGTACCACAGGGATCAGTGCTGGGCCCAGGTACCAGCGGTGTACCACAGGGATCAGTGCTGGGTCCAATTACCAGCGGGGTACCACAGGGATCAGTGCTGGGTCCAGTTCCCAGCGGGGTACCACAGGGATCAGTGCTGGGCCCAGTTCCCAGTGCTGTACCACAGGGATCAGTGCTGGGTCCAGTTCCCAGCGGGGTACCACAGGGATCAGTGCTGGGTCCAGTTCCCAGCGGGGTACCACAGGGATCAGCGCTGGGTCCAGTTCCCAGCGGGGTGCCACAGGGATCAGTGCTGGGTCCAGTTACCAGTGCTGTACCACAGGGATCAGTGCTGGGTCCAGTTCCCAGTGCTGTACCACAGGGATCAGTGCTGGGTCCTCTGCTATTTGTGATTTTTATCAATGACTTGGAGGAGGGGGCTGAAGGGTGGGACAGTAAATTTGCTGATGACACCAAGGTTGGTGGAGTAGTGGATGAGGTGGAGGGCTGTTGTAGGCTGCAAAGAGACATTGATAGGATGCAGAGCTGGGCCGAGAAATGGCAGATGGAGTGTAACCCTGATAAGTGCGAGGTGATTCATTTTGGTAGGAAAAATTTGAATGCGGATTACAGGGACAACGGCAGGGTTCTGAGGAATGTGGAGGAAGAGAGAGATCTTGGGGTTCATGTCCACAGATCTCTGAAGGTTGCCACTCAAGTGGATAGAGCCGTGAAGAAAGTTTATAGTGTGTTAGCGTTTATTAACAGGGGGCTTGAGTTTAAGAGCCGCGGGGTTATGCTGCAACTATACATGACTCTGGTGAGACCACATTTGGAGTATTGTGTGCAGTTCTGGTCACCTCATTACAGGAAGGATGTGGAAGCATTGGAAAAGGTGCAAAGGAGATTTACCAGGATGCTGGCTGGTTTGCAGGATAGGTCTGATGAGGAAAGGTTGAGGGAGCTAGGGCTTTTCTCTTTGGAGCAGAGGAGGATGAGAGGTGACTTAATCGAGGTTTATAAGATGATGAGGGGATAGAGTGGACGTTCAGAGACTATTTCCTTGGGTGGATGAGTCTGTTACAAGGGGGCATAACTATAAGATTCAGGGTGGGAGATATCGGAGGGATATCCGAGGTAGGTTCTTTACTCAGAGGGTGGTTAGAGTGTGGAATGGACTGCCTGCTGTGATAGTGGAGTCGGACACTTTAGGAACTTTCAAGCGGTTATTGGATAGGCACATGGAGCACACCAGAATGACAGGGAGTGGGATAGCTTGATCTTGGCTTCGGACAATGCTCGGCACAACATCGAGGGCCGAAGGGCCTGTTCTGTGCTGTACTGTTCTCTGTCAATGATGAGCTTCGAGCAGCTGAATGTGGCAGCACAGAGAAACCTGGTATATATCACCACCTGGTGGCTGCAGGGAATACCACCCAGAACAGGGAACCTCTCCCACCGAGATTAGCAGCTAAATCACACAGAGCAGCAAGATCGATCCTGTTTTAGGATGCATTTAGAGAATCTCATTTAGTGACATTAAATTGTTCTCGATTCCCCTAACGTTTGGGAAGTTGAAATCATGTTTAATCAACAGCATCTTGTGTTTAACACAATAAACATCGAAGGCCTTTCACAAGAGAATTATCAGTCAAAAATTGACATTATGACCAAAAGTCTGGTCAGAGAGGAAGGGTTTACAGAACAAAGGAGAGAGACACAATGAGAACTGGGTCCAGACAGGAGACTTCTGGGTCAGATCACTTTTGCGCAACACGAAAGCCAGGCAGATTGTCAGAAAAAACACCAACTTTAAAATCATCGACATCATGTAACGGGACACATTGTGCTTTGGGTTTTGACTGTAAATAATAATGACCAGATCATTCTCAGGTCTTAATGATCCTGTTCAGGGGGCAGCACGGTGGCCTAGTGGTTAGCACTGCTGCCTCGCGGCGCTGAGGTCCCAGGTTCGACCCGGCTCTGGGTCACTGTCCGTGTGGAGTTTGCACATTCTCCCCGTGTCTGCGTGGATCTCACCCCACAATCCAAAGATGTGCAGGGGAGGTGGATTGGCCATGCTAAATTGCCCCTTAATTGGAAAAAAATGAAATATATTTTTTAAAAAAGGATTCCCACTCCATGTTGTATCCGGTGAGACTTGCTGAAGGTTTTGGGTGTCCGGTGAGGGTTTCGTGTTTGTGGGATGTGTACGGCAGTGAGAGTCACTGTGCATGAGGAAGGAATGGTTTTGGACAGTTTGGATAAGGAAACTTGCAGCAGGTGATCCCACCTTCACAGGATCAGCTTCTGTCAGAAGCTCCCCATTTTGAAACAGAGAAAATAAATCGGAACAAACTCTAAATTTTAAATACAAAATCTGACTTTTATTAAATTAATATCCACTTTGCAGCAAAACCAACAGGGAAAGACCGACTAGTCTAGTCGTTTTACACAACCTGTGTCCCACATCACAAAGCAGCTCCTTACAAACAGGCCACAGCCCAGGCGGGTTTGCCAATTCGCCACTAAATAGAGATTATTCTCTCGGTTATTGTTGAAAACAAAAACCCAGGAGATTGAGGCCATTAAAAAAAATTCTCCCCATTTCATTTGAAGATTTTTCATTTATTAAATATAAAAACATTGGCATTAGGAAAAACTGCCAGTCAAACGTGATCCAATTTTGTCTGTTTCCCTGGAGACCTGCACAGGGATAACTCACTCACATCTCTGAGAAATACCGAGTCTGAGAAATCCATTCAGCCTCGGTGGATTCAATGATGTTATTCCCATTTCACACCAATCACCAACATGTTACAAACTCAGCATGTTTGTTATCTTGGACCTTATCACTTTGTTGTACATCAGCTCGGTCCCCCACCCACATCAGTACCCCTCCCACCCACATCCCTACCCCTCCCACTGAAGGCACGAGACCAGGATATTCCCCTGTGGAGAACAAAAGGCACAAATACAACCGGGATTTGGATACGTATCAAAGAGGAAAACATGTGCAGTGCTTTGGAGATGGAGCAGGGGCCGTGGGATTAAATGGATAGCTTTCTCAAAGGTTAACTAAGGCACGACGGACCGAATGGCCTCCGTCTTTGCTGCAGAATTCTGTGGATGCAAGCTCTGACATGGTTTATTACAACAACGAGCTTGTCACAGAGCTGCTTCAGAAAGAATACAGTACAAGTCTCCGTTTATCCCTTAAAGAAAATACCCTGGATTCTGAAAACCTGAAAGCAAAACAGAAAGTGTTGGAAATACTCAGCAGGTCTGACATCGTTTGCTGAAAGAGAAGAACAGAGTTAACATTTTAAGCTATTTGAACTGAAGTAAAGTAATATTCCTCTTGGAACATTAATTGCAGCCTAATTTTTTACCGCAGAGAGGCATTCTGTGAAAATGACAGCAGACGCCCAAATCCTGAAATCCCATTCCCAAACCCCGGTAATGAGAAATGAAATGAAATGAAAATCGCTTATTGTCACAAGTAGGCTTCAATGAAGTTACTGTGAAAAGCCCCTAGTCGCCACTTTCCGGCGCCTGTTCGGGGAGGCTGTTATGAGAATCGAACCATGCTGCTGGCCTGCCTTGGTCTGCTTTCAAAGCCAGCGATTTAGCCCAGTGTGCTAAACAGCCCCTGGTGGGGGACGACCGGTTCCATATTGCACATCCGTGGTTCATGGAAGGCAGCTACCCTATGGATCAGCAGCTACCTCCACTCACATGTGAAGTGGGTGTCTTAAACTCAGTGTGCAAACGAGACCAGGTAGGAGCAGGTCTGAATCTTGTGAATTTGTTTAGATAGCCATGGTACTGGATAGGTAATGTACCCCTCTGGATATGGTCCTGAGACATCTCTGGGAGAGGTCGGAGCTCTTTGGGGTTGCTAACAGTAGACATGATTGTGTGCAAAAAAAATGCATAAACTTATTTCAAACTGTCAAAGAACTGTCAAGCTGTCAAATCACTATCAAGCTGTCAAAGAAAATATCATAGCTGCTGAAGAACAGAAAGAACTGTCAAAAGCTCATTGGAACTGCCAAAACTTATTGGAATTGCCAAAGCTGTCTAAGGCTTTAACTATGTTGGACTTTATTTTTTGGATTGGATTTTTTAATGTGGAGTTTTTTTTAAAAAGTGCTTGCTATTCTGACTGTTAGGCGGCACAGTGGCGCAGTGGATAGCACTGCTGCCCATGGCACTGGGACTCGGGTTTGATCCTGGCTCTGGGTCACTGTCTGTGTGGAGTTCGCACATTCTCCCCGTGTCCGCGTGGGTTTCACCCCCACAACCCAAAGATGTGCAGGGTAAGCGAATTGGCCACGCTAAATTACCCCTTAATTGGAAAAACAATTGGGTACTGTAAACTTATAAAAATAAATAATTTACTCTGTCTGCTGATTGAGATGAGGATGGTCATTATAGGATTTATGCTGTATGACCGGTTTAACAACTTAGCATTATTACAGTGGAATGCCTGATAAATGTGCAGTTTGATTGACAGCTCCAAGTGATTACAGAATAGAAATATTTGTTTTCATAAGAGATTAAGTACTTAAGTGAAACGTTTGTTTTCATAAGCAGTTAAGTTAGTTAAAGGGATCTCAATGTATTGTTTTTTTTTAAATTTGCGAGTGTTTCTTAAATAGTGAGGTTATAAATAGACACATGGCGTTTGTGATGAGTTGGCACAGAGAGACTATAAGGGAGACATTATAAGGACAAGGGGGTGGGGAGACTGTAGCTGGGATGGGTTAGCATTAAATTGACATAGGCCAGGATTCAAACCCGGGTCCTCAGCACCGCAGTCCCAGTGCTAACCACTGCGCCACATGCCGCACTTTAGTTACTGATTTTAAAGGCTGAATTCAAATTCTTAAACTGCAGGGCAGCATGGTGGCACAGTGGATAGCCCTGCTGCCTCATGGCGCCGAGGTCCCAGGTTCAATCCCGGCCCTGGGTCACTGTCCGTGTGGAATTTGCACATTCTCCCCATGTTTGCGTGGGTTTCGCCCCCACAACCCAAAGATGTGCAGGGTAGGCAGATTGGCCACGCTAAATTGGAAAAATTAAATTACCCCTTAATTGGAAAAATGAACTGGGTGCTCCAATCCCTACACAGTCCTCAGTGTAGACGGTGGGACAGAGCAGAGATCCAACAAGCTGGGCTCTTTCACAGGGAACTCAGAGTGACATGATGCAACCTGCTCTAAAGAGAAGTCAATATAGTTTTAAAAACTGACTGGAAAGTGAGGCCAATTGTGGGTGAATGGAAGGTGATTCATTGTGGTTCCAAGATTGAGGAAGTGTGATTTGGGATAATTTGGCACTTGTTTCTTGGGATAGCTTGTTTGTTCTCCTTCTGAAGCCCATTTCCTGATCAGAGGAAGCAATGATTTAGACCTTTCAAGGAACAACAGTACCAGCGACATTTCAGAACATTTCCTTCAACTTCAAGCACCTCCGGTACGTGTGCTTTCTCTGTCATCTAAACATTCCATCTCTCCCTGCCCAGTGTAAAGCATAGCAGACATGTAAAAACACACTAATTTCTCTCTCAACTCATAATCTTTGGCCACCAAACTGAACTTGGGAGCCACACCCGGGTATCAGCCGCATCGTCCAATCAAACTCTAATTCGGTGCGTCATCCAAATCTCCTTTTTCCCTTGGTTCCTGCCACCAGTCCGCAAGGATGGTCTCCTCGTAATCCCCGTCTCCCTCAAATTCTTCGTCAGTTATTTCCGCCTCACTGTGGGAAAATGTCTCATCCAACACTTCCATCTGTCAACAGCACAGGAAGGTGAGAGTTAGAGAGAGACTGCCTTCCATTTGTGACTGCCGTACGCAATGCAACAGAACAACAGAAAAACACCATTGTTTCCCCCCCCCCCCCATTCACCTCCATGTTAAGAGCAATGCAAAGGCTGGCTGGGGGGGAATATTCCACATCATTCCAGATATAATAGGTGTGAGATTAGGAAGACTACATTCCCACAGTATCTTTCACAACATCACAACCTGCCTCACGGGCATTAAATTGTATTTTAAAAAGATTTTCTTTTCGTAAATTTAGAGTAACCAATTATTTTTTTTCCCAATTAAGGGGCAATTTAGCGTGGCCAATCCACCTACCCTGCACATCTTTGGGTTGTGGGGGTGAAACCCACGCAAACACGGGGAGAATGTGCAAACTCCACACGGACAGTGACCTAGGGCCGGGATTCAAACCCGGGTCCTCAGCGCCGTGAGACTGCAGTGCTACCACTGCACCGCCCACCGCCCGATTAAATTACTTTTTGAAATTTCAGTATTGAAATGTAGGGAATCCAGCAGGTTATTTGTAAATATGCATCATTGTGTTAATGACCTGATAATCTGTTTGTGCTGATATTTGTTGAAGGATAAATATTGACGAGGACACCAGAGGGAACTCCTCTCCTTCAAAATATCAGTCAGTTCATTGTAGTGCTAATGTAATAATAATTTATTAGAGTCACAAGTTGGCTTACATTAACACTGCAATGTTACAGTGAAAAGCCCTTAGTCGCAACACTCCGCCACCTGTTCGGGTACACAGAGGGTGAATTCAGAATGTCCCAATTACCTCCCAGCACGTCTTTCGGGACTTGTGGGAGGAAACCGGAGCACCCGGAGGAAACCCACGCAGACACGGGGGGCACAGGCAGTGACCTAAGCGGGAATCGAACCTGGGACCTTGGAACTGTGAAGCAACTGTGCTAACCGCTGTGCTGCCACGCAGGCAGAGTCTTGGTTTAATGTGTCAATGAAGAGTCCGACACCTCCTGCAGTGCAGCGCTCCCTCAGTACTGACCCTCTGGCAGTGCTGCACTCCCTCAGTACTGACCCTCTGACAGTGCGGCACTCCCTCAGTACTGACCCTCTGACAGTGCGGCACTCCCTCAGTACTGACCCTCTGACAGTGCGGCACTCCCTCAGTACTGACCCTCTGACAGTGCGGGGCTCCCTCAGTACTGACCCTCTGACAGTGCGGCACACCCTCAGTACTGACCCTCTGACAGTGCAGCACTCCCTCAGTACTGACTCTCTGACAGTGTAGCACTCCCTCAGTACTGACCCTCTGACAGTGCAGCACTCCCTCAGTACTGACCCTCTGACAGTGCGGCACTCCCTCAGAACTGACCCTCTGACAGTGCGGCACTCCCTCAGTACTGACCCTCTGACAGTGCAGCACTCCCTCAGTACTGACCCTCTGACAGTGCGGCACTCCCTCAGTACTGACCCTCTGACAGTGCGGCACTCCCTCAGTACTGACCCTCTGACAGTGCAGCATTCCCTCAGTACTGACCCTCTGACAGTGCAGCACTCCCTCAGTACTGACCCTCTGACAGTGCAGCACTCCCTCAGTACTGACCCTCTGACAGCGCGGCACTCCCTCAGTACTGACCCTCTGACAGTGCGGCACTCCCTCAGTACTGACCCTCTGACAGTGCAGCACTCCCTCAGTACTGACCCTCTGACAGTGCAGCATTCCCTCAGTACTGACCCTCTGACAGTGCAGCACTCCCTCAGTACTGACCCTCTGACAGTGCAGCACTCCCTCAGTACTGACCCTCTGACAGTGCAGCACTCCCTCAGTACTGACCCTCTGACAGTGCGGCACTCCCTCAGTACTGACCCTCTGACAGTGTGGCACTCCCTCATTACTGACCCTCCGACAGTGCGGCGCTCCCTCAGTACTGACCCTCTGACAGTGGAGCACCCCATCAGTACTGACCCTCTGACAGTGCGGCACTCCCTCAGTACTGACCCTCTGACAGTACAGCACTCCCTCAGTACTGACCCTCCGACAGTGCAGCACTCCCTCAGTACTGACCCTCCGACAGTGCAGCACTCCCCCAGTACTGACCCTCTGACAGTGCGGCACTCTCTCAGTACTGACCCGCTCACTGTGCGGCACTCCCTCAGTACTGACCCCCTAACAGTGCGGCACTCCCTCAGTACTGACCCTCTGACAGTGCGGCACTCCCTCAGTACTGACCCTCTGACAGTGCGGGGCTCCCTCAGTACTGACCCTCTGACAGTGCAGCACTCCCTCAGTACTGACCCTCTGACAGTGCAGCACTCCCTCAGTACTGACCCTCTGACAGTGCAGCACTCCCTCTGTATTTACCCTCTGACAGTGCGGCACTCCCTCAGTACTGACCCTCTGACAGTGCAGCACTCCCTCAGTACTGGCCCTCTGACAGTGCAGCACTCCCTCAGTACTGACCCTCTGACAGTGCAGCGCTCCCTCAGTACTGACCCTCTGACAGTGCAGCACTCCCTCAGTACTGACCCTCTGACAGTGCAGCACTACCTCAGTACTGACCCTCTGACAGGGCAGCACTCCCTCAGTACTGACCCTCTGACAGTGCAGCACTCTCTCAGTACTGACCCTCTGACAGTGCAGCACTCCCTCAGTACTGACCCTCTGACAGTGCAGCACTCCCTCAGTACTGACCCTCTGACAGTGCAGCATTCCCTCAGTACTGACCCTCTGACAGCGCGGCACTCTCTCAGTACTGACCCTCTGACAGTGCGGCACTCCCTCAGTATTGACCCTCTGACAGCGCGGCACTCTCTCAGTACTGACCCTCTGACAGTGCGGCACTCCCTCAGTATTGACCCTCTGACAGTGCGGCGCTCCCTCAGTACTGACCCTCTGACAGTGCAGCACTCCCTCAGTCCTGGCCCTCTGACAGTGCAGCACTCCCTCAGTACTGACCCTCTGACAGTGCAACGCTCCCTCAGTACTGACCCTCTGACAGTGCAGCACTCTCTCAGTACTGACCCTCTGACAGTGCAGCACTCCCTCAGTACTGACCCTCTGACAGTGCAGCATTCCCTCAGTACTGACCCTCTGACAGCGCGGCACTCTCTCAGTACTGACCCTCTGACAGTGCGGCACTCCCTCAGTATTGACCCTCTGACAGTGCGGCGCTCCCTCAGTACTGACCCTCTGACAGTGTAGCACTCCCTCAGTACTGACCCTCTGACAGTACAGCACTCCCTCAGTACTGAACCTCCGACAGTACAGCACTCCCTCAGTACTGACCCTCTGACAGTGCAGCACTCTCTCAGTACTGACCTTCTGACAGTGCAGCACTCTCTCAGTACTGACCCTCTGACAGTGCAGCACTCCCTCAGTACTGAACCTCTGACAGTACAGCACTCCCTCAGTACTGACCCTCTGACAGTGCAGCACTCTCTCAGTACTGACCCTCTGACAGTGCAGCACTCCCTCAGTACTGGCCCTCTGACAGTGCAGCACTCCCTCAGTACTGACCCTCTGACAGTGCAGCGCTCCCTCAGTACTGACCCTCTGACAGTGCAGCACTCCCTCAGTACTGACCCTCTGACAGTGCAGCACTACCTCAGTACTGACCCTCTGACAGGGCAGCACTCCCTCAGTACTGACCCTCTGACAGTGCGGCACTCCCTCAGTACTGACCCTCTGACAGTACAGCACTCCCTCAGTACTGACCCTCCGACAGTGCAGCACTCCCTCAGTACTGACCCTCCGACAGTGCAGCACTCCCCCAGTACTGACCCTCTGACAGTGCGGCACTCTCTCAGTACTGACCCGCTCACTGTGCGGCACTCCCTCAGTACTGACCCCCTAACAGTGCGGCACTCCCTCAGAACTGACCCTCTGACAGTGCAGCACTCCCTCAGTACTGACCCTCTGACAGTGCGGGGCTCCCTCAGTACTGACCCTCTGACAGTGCAGCACTCCCTCAGTACTGACCCTCTGACAGTGCAGCACTCCCTCAGTACTGACCCTCTGACAGTGCAGCACTCCCTCTGTATTTACCCTCTGACAGTGCGGCACTCCCTCAGTACTGACCCTCTGACAGTGCAGCACTCCCTCAGTACTGGCCCTCTGACAGTGCAGCACTCCCTCAGTACTGACCCTCTGACAGTGCAGCGCTCCCTCAGTACTGACCCTCTGACAGTGCAGCACTCCCTCAGTACTGACCCTCTGACAGTGCAGCACTACCTCAGTACTGACCCTCTGACAGGGCAGCACTCCCTCAGTACTGACCCTCTGACAGTGCAGCACTCTCTCAGTACTGACCCTCTGACAGTGCAGCACTCCCTCAGTACTGACCCTCTGACAGTGCAGCACTCCCTCAGTACTGACCCTCTGACAGTGCAGCACTCCCTCAGTACTGACCCTCTGACAGCGCGGCACTCTCTCAGTACTGACCCTCTGACAGTGCGGCACTCCCTCAGTATTGACCCTCTGACAGCGCGGCACTCTCTCAGTACTGACCCTCTGACAGTGCGGCACTCCCTCAGTATTGACCCTCTGACAGTGCGGCGCTCCCTCAGTACTGACCCTCTGACAGTGCAGCACTCCCTCAGTCCTGGCCCTCTGACAGTGCAGCACTCCCTCAGTACTGACCCTCTGACAGTGCAGCGCTCCCTCAGTACTGACCCTCTGACAGTGCAGCACTCCCTCAGTACTGACCCTCTGACAGTGCAGCACTACCTCAGTACTGACCCTCTGACAGGGCAGCACTCCCTCAGTACTGACCCTCTGACAGTGCAGCACTCTCTCAGTACTGACCCTCTGACAGTGCAGCACTCCCTCAGTACTGACCCTCTGACAGCGCGGCACTCTCTCAGTACTGACCCTCTGACAGTGCGGCACTCCCTCAGTATTGACCCTCTGACAGTGCGGCGCTCCCTCAGTACTGACCCTCTGACAGTGTAGCACTCCCTCAGTACTGACCCTCTGACAGTACAGCACTCCCTCAGTACTGACCCTCTGACAGTACAGCACTCCCTCAGTACTGAACCTCCGACAGTACAGCACTCCCTCAGTACTGAACCTCCGACAGTGCAGCACTCCCTCAGTACTGACCCTCTGACAGTGTAGCACTCCCTCAGTACTGACCCTCTGACAGTACAGCACTCCCTCAGTACTGACCCTCCGACAGTGCGGCGCTCCCTCAGTACTGACCCTCTGACAGTGGAGCATTCCCTCAGTACTGACCCTCTGACAGTACAGCACTCCCTCAGTACTGACCCTCTGACAGTGCAGCACTCCCTCAGTACTGACCCTCTGACAGTGCGGCACTCTCTCAGTACTGACCCTCTCACTGTGCGGCACTCCCTCAGTACTGACCCCCTAACAGTGCGGCACTCCCTCAGTACTGACCCTCTCACAGTGCGGCACTCACTCAGTACTGACCCTCTGACAGTGCAGTACTCCTTCAGTACTGACCCTCTGACAGGGCAGCACTCCCTCAGTACTGACCCTCTGACAGTGTAGCACTCCTTCAGTACTGACCCTCTGACAGTGCGGCACTCCCTCAGTACTGACCCTCTGACAGTGCAGCACTACCTCAGTACTGACCCTCTGAAAGGGCAACACTCCCTCAGTACTGACCCTCTGACAGGGCAGCACTCCCTCTGTATTTACCCTCTGACAGTGCGGCACTCCCTCAGTACTGACCCTCTGACAGTGCAGCACTCCCTCAGTACTGGCCATCTGACAGTGCAGCACTCCCTCAGTACTGACCCTCTGACAGTGCAGCGCTCCCTCAGTACTGACCCTCTGACAGTGCAGCACTCTCTCAGTACTGACCCTCTGACAGGGCAGCACTCCCTCAGTACTGACCCTCTGACAGTGCAGCACTCTCTCAGTACTGACCCTCTGACAGTGCAGCAACCCCTCAGTACTGACCCTCTGAGAGTGCAGCACTCCCTCAGTACTGACCCTCTGACAGCACGGCACTCCCTCAGTACTGACCCTCTGACAGCACGGCACTACCTCAGTACTAATCCTCTGACAGTGCGGCACTCCCTCAGTACTGACCCTCTGACAGTGCGGCACTCCCTCAGTACTGACCCTCTGACAGTGCGGCACTCCCTCAGTACTAATCCTCTGACAGTGCTGCACTCCCTCAGTACTGACCCTCTGACAGCGCAGCACTCCCTCAGTACTGACCCTCTGACAGTGCAGCACTCTCTCAGTACTGACCCTCTGACAGTGCAGCACTCCCTCAGTACTGACCCTCTGACAGTGCGGCACTCCCTCAGTACTGACCCTCTGACAGTACAGCACTCCCTCAGTACTGACCCTCTGACAGTGCAGCACTCTCTCAGTACTGACCCTCTGACAGTGCAGCACTCCCTCAGTACTGACCCTCTGACAGTGTAGCACTCCCTCAGTACTGACCCTCTGACAGTACAGCACTCCCTCAGTACTGAACCTCCGACAGTGCAGCACTCCCTCAGTACTGACCCTCTGACAGTGTAGCACTCCCTCAGTACTGACCCTCTGACAGTACAGCACTCCCTCAGTACTGACCCTCCGACAGTGCGGCGCTCCCTCAGTACTGACCCTCTGACAGTGGAGCACTCCCTCAGTACTGACCCTCTGACAGTGCGGCACTCCCTCAGTACTGACCCTCTGACAGTGCAGCATTCCCTCAGTACTGACCCTCTGACAGTGCAGCACTCCCTCAGTACTGACCCTCTGACAGTGCAGCACTCCCTCAGTACTGACCCTCTGACAGTGCGGCACTCCCTCAGTACTGACCCTCTGACAGTGCGGCACTCCCTCAGTACTGACCCTCTGACATTGCAGCATTCCCTCAGTACTGACCCTCTGACAGTGCAGCACTCCCTCAGTACTGACCCTCTGACAGTGCAGCACTCCCTCAGTACTGACACTCTGACAGTGCGGCCCTCCCTCAGTACTGACCCTCTGACAGTGCGGCACTCCCTCAGTACTGACCCTCTGACAGTGCAGCGCTCCCTCAGTACTGACCCTCTGACAGTGCAGCACTCCCTCTGTACTGACCCTCTGACTGTGCAGCACTCGCTCAGTACTGACCCTCTGCCTCACGGCGCTGAGGTCCCAGGTTCGATCCCGGCTCTGGGTCACTGTCCGTGTGGAGTTTGCACATTCTCCCCATGTTTGCGTGGGTTCTGCCCCCACAACCCAAAGATGTGCAGGCTAGGTGGATTGGACACGCTGAATTGCCCCTTAATTGGAAAAAATTAATTGGGTACTCTAAATTTATAAAAAAAAAAAGTACTGACCCTCTGACAGTATATTTTGTTTCCTGTTGACACTAAGTGATTGAAGAATGTTAACAGACTTTAATTTTTGTCTTGTATTTTTCTGAGTTTAGAAGAGCTGATTGAGATGTTTAAATGTTAAAGAGATTTGGTCGGTGCAAAGGTCGGTAGATGGGTTTGACATACAGGCCAACCAGGATCCATCTGAATGGTGAATTTTAAATTTAGAGTACGCAATTCATTTTTTCCCAATTAAGGGGTTATTTAGTGCGACCAATCCATCTACCCTGCACATCTTTGGGTTGTGGGGCGAAACCCACGCAAACATGGGGAGAATGTGCAAACTCTACACAGACAGTGACCCAGGGCCGGGATCGAACCTGGGACCTCGGCGCCGTGAGGCAGCAGTGCTAACCACTACGCCACTGTGCTGTCCTTGGAACAGATTCAAAGAGCTGATTGGCCTCCTCCGACTCCAAAGTCCTAGGTGGGCGGGTCGCACAGTGCTTAGCACTGTTGCTTCACAGCGCCAGGGTCCCAGGTTCAATTCCCGGCTTGGGTCACTGTCTGTGCAGAGTCTGTACGTTCTCCCCGTGTCTGCGTGGGTTTCCTCCGGGTGCTCCGGTTTCCTCCCACAAGTCCCGAAGAAGTGCTGTTGGGTGAATTGGACATTCTGAATTCTCCCTCTGTGTACCCGAACAGGCGCCAGAATGTGGCGACTAGGGGATTTTCCCAGTAACTTCATTGCAGTGTTAATGTAAGCTTACTTGTGACAATAAAGATTATTATTATTAAAGCTCAGCAAAATCTTTTAAATACCACCCAATTCCGAATGTTTTCATCACTGATCCAGAAATCTCACTTCATCATCTGATTGCAAGAAGTTGTCTGCAAATTCCAGTAATTGAATCTGTAGCCGGGTCTGGTTATAGTAGAGATGAGCATCCTGGAAACAGGAGGAAAAGAACAGGCCATTAGAGGAATGATCAGTAACACCCTCCCCAAGGTCAACACCTCCACCCTATCCCCGTAACCCAGGAACCCCACCAAACGTTTTGGACACTAAGGGCAATTTATCATGGCCAATCCACCTAACCTGCACAGCTTTGGACTGTGGGAGGAATCCGGAGCACCCGGAGGAAACCCACGCACACACCGGGGAGAACACAGAAAGTGACCCAAGCCAGGAATCAAACCGGGTCCCAGGCGCTGTGAAGCAACAGCGCTAACCGCTGTGTTACCGTGCCACCATAATCACACTGAAATGTATAAAATTCTTGGGATGACTTGACAGGTTAGAGCAGGGGTGGGCAAACTTTTCCGTGCAAGGGCCACATTCAGAAATTCACAATTTTAAAGGGCCGCATAGTATATTAAGTAAAATAATTACTTCACCCGGTTATGATTCTGGGCGCCTCATGTAGAACATAGAACAGTACAGCACAGAACAGGCCCTTCGGCCCTCGACGTTGTGCCGAGCAATGATCACCCTACTCAAGTCAACGTATCCACCCTATACCAGTAAGTAACCCAACAGCCCCCCCCCCCCCCCCCCCCCCCCCCCCCCCCCATTAACCTTAAAAAAAAATGTTTTTTTTTAATGACTTGGTGGGCCGCATAAAGACCTTTGGCGGGCCGCATGCGGCCCGCGGGCTGTAGTTTGCCCACCCCTGGGTTAGACGCTGAGTGACTGATTGTCTGGAACTAGGGACCTTTTAGGATATAATCCTGATGCAGTGCCTCCATGAGATAGTGTGAAATCTGGGATGTGGAGAGAGCAGCAAAGCTCCAGACTCACAGTGCGAGGTTGGAAATCTCCTTCCTGTAAACTCCACTGTTCTCGGTAAAATCGATAATACACCAGGTTCTGCTGCATGATTTCATCTTGTGGATCGAAGAGCATGTAGGTAGCTACACAGGACACTGCGTTCTTAATATCATTCACTGTGCAAGGAAACAAGAATTACTTCCAACTAAAATAAAACCAAATAGCGAGCATGCTGGATAACAGAATTAAACATAGAAATTGCTCTGAATTCTGTCACCACCTGAGGTCCTCACCGAGTTGCCAATTGATCAGGTTCCACGATAGAAATATTCACCCAAGGGCCTTGGAGCAGAAAGGCCCATCTCAACCTTTTCCGTCCCCAATTAAATCAAGGCGAGTTGGGATGGCAGCCGATTCTTCAGCCTTCCCCATCCACCCCCACACCCCTGTGACTGTCAACCTGCTGCCAAATGGAGACATGACAAAATCCACCCTATGTGACTTCATTTCATTCAGAACAGGAGGAGGTCATTCAGCCCCTTAGTTCTGTTCCATCGTTCATTAAGGTCACGGTTGATCTGTATCTAAACTCCAGCTTCCCTAGTGTCACAGAGTCATAGATGTTTACAGCATGAAAACAGGCCCTTCGGCCCAGCTTGCCAATGCCGCCCAGTTTCTATCACTAAGCTAGCCCCACTTGCCCGCATTTGGCCCATATCTGTGGAGATTATCTTTTGGACAGCAGAACTCAGACTTTCTGACACCCGAAAGATCGGAGCAATTCAGTTTGATTGGTTGGCTGGTGGCCAATGAATTGGCCAAAGGCCATATTCTGCCCGGTGACGGGCGGTGATTGGGTCCGACCCACGTGGGATGGTTTTCAGAGGACCCAGGAAGTGACAATCAGGTTCTGGATGCTGAGGGAAGATGCTGAGAACTGCTGGTTCTGCCTCTCTCTCTCTTTCTCTTTCTTCAGACATTCTGTCTATCTGCTGTTTTCTGAATCTGCAGAGACATTTTTGAGACCTGGATGAATCTACAGTGAAAAACATAACAGACGGAAAACAAAAACCTCCAACTGAAGGTCCACCTGAAAAGAGTTTTATTGTGTGTGTGTGTGTGTGTGTGTGTGCGCGTCTGTGTGTATATGTGTGTGTGTCTATGTGTGTGTGCGTCTGTGTGTGTGCATCTGTGTATGTATGTGTGTGTGTGTATGTGTGTGTCTATGTGTGTGTGCATCTGTGTGTGTGTCTGTGTATGTATGTGTGTGTGTGTGTGTCTGTGTATGTATGTGTGTGTGTCTATGTGTGTGTGCGTCTGTGTGTGTGTGTGTGTGTCTGTGTATGTATGTGTGTGTGTGTATGTATGTTTGTGTGTGTGTCTATGTGTGTGTGTCTGTGTATATATGTGTGTGCGCGTCTGTGTGCGTGTGCGTCTGTGTCTATGTGTGTGTATGTGTATGTGTGTGTGCGTGTCTGTGTGTGTGTGTGTACACGTGTCTGTGTGTGTGCATCTGTGTGTGTGTGCATCTGTGTGTGTGTCTGTGTATGTATGTGTGTATGTGTGTGTGTATGTGCGTGTGTGTGTGTGTCTGTGTGTGTGTCTGTGTGTGTATATGTGTGTGCGTGTGTGTCTATGTGTGTGTGCATCTGCGTGTGTGTGTCTGTGTATGTATGTGTGTGTGTGTGTGTGTCTATGTGTGTGTGCATCTGTGTGTGTGTGTCTGTGTATGTATGTGTGTGTGTGTCTATGTGTGTGTCTGTGTATGTATGTGTGTGTGTCTATGTGTGTGTGTCTATGTGTGTGTGTGCGTCTGTGTGTGTGTCTGTGTATGTATGTGTGTGTGTGTGTATGTATGTTTGTGTGTGTGTCTGTGTGTGTGTCTGTGTATATATGTGTGTGTGTGCGTGTGCGTTTGTGTCTATGTGTGTATGTGTATGTGTGTGTGCGTGTCTGTGTCTGTGTCTGTGTCTGTGTACGTGTACGTGTCTGTGTGTGTGTGCATCTGTGTGTGTCTGTGTATGTATGTGTGCGTGTGTGTGTGTGTGTCTGTGTGTGTCTATGTGTGTGTGTCTGTGTATGTATGTGTGTATGTGCGCGTGTGTGTGTGTGTCTGTGTGTGTATATGTGTGTGTCTATGTGTGTGTCTATGTGTGTGTGCATCTGTGTGTGTGTCTGTGTATGTATGTGTGTATGTGCGTGTGTGTGTGTGTGTCTGTGTGTGTATATGTGTGTGTCTATGTGTGTGTCTATGTGTGTGTGCATCTGTGTGTGTGTCTGTGTATGTATGTGTGTGTGCGTGTGTGTGTGTGTATATAGAGGGTGGGATGAGTTAAAGAGGGGGATTAGGATTATGAATTAGAATAATAGTTAAACAGTTGTATTTGCTGCCTATTTACTCATAGTTATTAATAAAAATTAATTGTGTTTAAATTTACAAATCTGCTAACTGTAGTTATGGGCAGCCAGAAACTTTCGGTAGGTTCTAAGAATTATTTGTTAATCTCCCTTGACTCCGGGTCAAGTGGGCTGGAATTGACCGAGTGCTCGCACAGGGTGTGGTAACAGTAACAAAACCACCCCACCATCACACTCTCTACATTGTCTTGCTGGGATTCAGCTCCTTTAAGCACTGCAGAGCATGTTCTCTGCTTCAAATAGTTGGTGCTGTCCCTTTAATTGGAAGAAGCTGCCACAGGTCTGAGCTGAACGTGTGACTACACCCCCAAAGTAACAGAATCTGCAAAGGAAATTGAAGAAAAACCGTTAAAGTGCCCACGCACAGAAGCAGGTAGCGCCACAAGAGTAGCAGTGCACTGGTCTGCGGGTGTTTTCACTGTCGAAGGGGATGGATTGAGCCTGGGGTAGAGGCAGAGACAAGTTGTGTGCAGCATCGGGGGAAATAGAAACCCTTTGGACAATAGTGGGGTCAGTCAAAGAGACTCTACTTTGGACCACAGGAGCACGGGATGGATTGAGGGACAAACAAAGAAACTCATCCAAACTTACTTCAAAGAAACAGACACAAAATAACAGGGTCAGAAATGGCTGTAAAAATACAGAGGAACACAAGCAAGAACAGAAAGAGGGAAAGGTGCATCAACAGCCCGACGGACAGAGAAGTGAAATGAAAATCGCTTATTGTCACGAGGAAGCTTCAAATGAAGTTACTGTGAAAAGCCCCTAGTCGCCACATTCCGGCGCCTGTTTGGGGAGGCTGGTACGGGAATCGAACCGTGCTGCTGGCCTGCTTGGTCTGCTTTAAAAGCCAGCAATTTAGCCCAGTGAGCTAAACCAGCCCCCGCGAACAGAGCAGCAAAAACAAGCAGATAGAAATAGAGATAGACAAAATCTGACAAAGACTAACAGAGATACAGTGAGGCAAGAGAAAGAATGATGGACACAGACAGATACGTAGAAACGTGTTATCTTCACAAAGTGGTCAGATAGTGTGTGTGTGTTGGCGTGTGTGTGTCTCTCAGTGTCTGTGTGTCTCTCAGTGTGTGTGTTTGTCTGTGTGAGTGTCTGTGTATGCCTGTGTGTGTGTCTGTGCCTCTGTCTGTGTCTGTGTGTGTCTGTGTGTGTGAGAGGGGGGAAGTAGGAGCTGTGTGTATTGCTCTGTGCCTGTGTCAATGTGTGCAATGTGCATTAGGCAATATTGCTCTGCGTCGGCCTAGCGGTCAGTGGGTCGGCCTGGCGGTCAGCGGGTCAGCCTGGCGGTCAGCCTGGCGGTCAGCGGGTCAGCCTGGCGGTCAGCGGGTCAGCCTGGCGGTCAGCGGGTCAGCCTGGCGGTCAGCCTGGCGGTCAGCGGGTCAGCCTGGCGGTCAGCGGGTCAGCCTGGCGGTCAGTGGGTCAGCCTGGCGGTCAGTGGGTCAGCCTGGCGGTCAGCGGGTCAGCCTGGCGGTCAGTGGGTCGGGCTGGCGGTCAGTCTGGCGGTCAGCCTGGCGGTCAGCCTGGCGGTCAGCGGGTCAGCCTGGCGGTCAGTGGGTCGGCCTGGCGGTCAGCCTGGCGGTCAGCGGGTCAGCCTGGCGGTCAGCGGGTCAGCCTGGCGGTCAGTGGGTCAGCCTGGCGGTCAGTGGGTCAGCCTGGCGGTCAGCCTGGCGGTCAGCGGGTCAGCCTGGCGGTCAGCCTGGCGGTCAGCGGGTCAGCCTGGCGGTCAGCCTGGCGGTCAGTGGGTCGGCCTGGCGGTCAGCCTGGCGGTCAGCCTGGCGGTCAGCGGGTCAGCCTGGCGGTCAGTGGGTCAGCCTGGCGGTCAGCCTGGCGGTCAGCCTGGCGGTCAGCGGGTCAGCCTGGCGGTCAGCCTGGTGGTCAGCGGGTCAGCCTGGCGGTCAGTGGGTCAGCCTGGCGGTCAGCCTGGCGGTCAGCGGGTCAGCCTGGCGGTCAGCCTGGCGGTCAGCCTGGCGGTCAGCCTGGCGGTCAGCCTGGCGGTCAGCCTGGCGGTCAGCGGGTCAGCCTGGCGGTCAGCCTGGCGGTCAGCCTGGCGGTCAGCGGGTCAGCCTGGCGGTCAGCCTGGCGGTCAGCGGGTCAGCCTGGCAGTTGGCCTGGCGGTCGGCCTGGCGGTCAGCGGGTCAGCCTGGCGGTCAGTGGGTCAGCCTGGCGGTCAGTGGGTCAGCCTGGCGGTCAGCCTGGCGGTCAGCGGGTCAGCCTGGCGGTCAGTGGGTCAGCCTGGTGGTCAGTGGGTCAGCCTGGCGGTCAGCGGGTCAGCCTGGCGGTCAGCCTGGCGGTCAGCGGGTCAGCCTGGCGGTCAGCGGGTCAGCCTGGCGGTCAGCGGGTCAGCCTGGCGGTCGGCCTGGCGGTCAGCCTGGCGGTCAGCGGGTCAGCCTGGCAGTCAGCGGGTCAGCCTGGCGGTCAGTTGGTCAGCCTGGCGGTCAGCCTGGCGGTCAGTGGGTCAGCCTGGCGGTCAGCCTGGTGGTCAGCGGGTCAACCTGGCGGTCAGCGGGTCAGCCTGGCGGTCAACCTGGCGGTCAGTGGGTCAGCCTGGCGGTCAGTGGGTCAGCCTGGTGGTCGGCCTGGCGGTCAGCGGGTCAGCCTGGTGGTCGGCCTGGCGGTCAGTGGGTCAGCCTGGTGGCCAGCGGGTCAGCCTAGCGGTCGGCCTGGCGGTCAGTGGGTCAGCCTGGTGGTCGGCCTGGCGGTCAGCGGGTCAGCCTGGTGGCCAGCGGGTCAGCCTGGCGGTCAGTGGGTCAGCCTGGCGGTCAGTGGGTCGGCCTGGCGGTCAGCGGGTCAGCCTGGCGGTCAGTGGGTCAGCCTGGCGGTCAGTGGGTCAGCCTGGCGGTCAGCCTGGTGGTCGGCCTGGCGGTCAGCGGGTCAGCCTGGTGGTCAGCGGGTCAGCCTGGTGGTCAGCGGGTCAGCCTGGCGGTCAGCGGGTCAGCCTGGTGGTCAGCGGGTCAGCCTGGCGGTCAGCGGGTCAGCCTGGTGGTCAGCGGGTCAGCCTGGCGGTCAGTGGGTCAGCCTGGCGGTCAGTGGGTCAGCCTGGCGGTCAGCCTGGCGGTCAGCGGGTCGGCCTGGCGGTCAGCGGGTCAGCCTGGTGGTCAGCGGGTCAGCCTGGCGGTCAGCGGGTCAGCCTGGCGGTCAGCGGGTCAGCCTGGCGGTCAGTGGGTCAGCCTGGTGGTCAGTGGGTCAGCCTGGCGGTCAGCCTGGCAGTCAGTGGGTCAGCCTGGCGGTCAGCCTGGTGGTCAGTGTGTATAAGGATGGATACTTACGTTTGTAATACGCAAACTGTAAATAATGGTACATGGTCGCAACAAACTTCTCCACGAAAAATCCCCCGACATTGGGAGTTAGAATCTGTTCGCATTTCACTTTGCATTTCAGTGTTTCCACGTAATGATCTGTGAACAAAAAATCACCAGAATCACAGATTGCAGAAAACTTTGATCCATGGATGTTTAATGGGCATGTATCTTCAAGCCAAGCCGCAGAGAGAATTAGTTGCAACATTGTGTACAGTGCTATTTTCCGAGCAGCGGAACTCAGACTTTGTGGCACCCAAGAGATGGGGTGGAACTCAGTTCGATTGGTTGGCTGGTGACCAATGAATTGGACAAAAGGCCATATTCTGCCCAGGAACAGCTGTGGTGAACCGTGCTGCCCTTAGTTCTTGTTATAAATAAGAAATAATTGTGTTTAGATTGACAAACCTGGTGACTGTAATTATTGGGTCACAAAGGGCCAAAGACGTTGGGTGCACTTGTGATCCCAAGACACACAAAGCTATGGGCCAAGCGCTGGGAAATGGTTACATGGTTGTTTTTGAATAGCGCACAATCAATGAGCTGAAGGGCCTTTTCTGTGCTGACTCTGTTACTCTATTTTTCTAAGAATTATTGGTTAATTCAATTATGTTGCAACTCCAGGTCAAGAGGCCTGGAATTGACCACACCCTAGCACAGGGGTTGTAATACCTTCTCACCCCATTTTGTTCTTAAAGGGTCATAGCACGGGCAGCACGGTGGCCTAGTGGTTAGCACAACCGCCTCACGGCGCAGAGGTCCCAGGTTCGATCCCGGCTCTGGGTCACTGTCTGTGTGGAGTTTGCACATTCTCCCCATGTCGGCGTGGGTTTCGCCCCCACAACCCAAAAATGTGCAGAGTAGGTGGATTGGCCACTCTAAATTGCCCCTTAATTGGAAACAATAATTGGGTACTCTAAATTTATTTTTTTAAAAGGGTCATAGCACAAAAGAAAATACAGAGCGGCATGGTGGTGCAGTGGTTAGCACCGCTGTCTCACAGCCCCGTGGACCAGGATCGATCCTGGCCTTGGGTCAGTGTCCATGTGGAGTTTGCACATTCCCCCCCCGTGTTTGCATGGACCTCACCTCCACAACCCAAAGGTGTACAGGGTAGGTGAATTGGCCATGCTGAATCGCCCCTTAATTTGAAAAAATGAATTGGGTATTCTAAGTTTTAAAAATAAGTACAGAATGGCCTATTTCTGCTCCTATGTCTCACGATCAGGTAAGGCTGTGATTCAGATAGTAATCCTTCCTCAAGACGTGACTCACCTGCCACTGCTAGGTAAAAGTCCTTGAACCCAGTCACATCGCACGATGCCTCACAGCCACTGATGCATTCCTCATACACTTTGTAATACTCAGGTAGTGCGTGCTCCATCTCAGTTATACTGTTGCGGAAATTGCCAATGTTATAAGCCTTCACAGCCTTCAGGAACAGTGTCTACCCGGAGTTAAAGAATAACACAAGTTAGGACCCACATTCGCAGTTCCCTTCCTTCCTCTCCTCCGTATCCCCACACATCATTCCCTACCTGAGAGAGTGTGAATGTAACCTGCACCTATACTTCGGAATGGGACACCGCAACTCAGGATACCACCTGGGATTATGGGAACCTTAAGATACAGCATTCCATGATCAGGATAACACTGGGATGCAGTGTTCCAGGGAATGTGGAGATACCACGGGCGGGAGTCTCCGTCCAGCCACACTAGTTTTTGGCAGCAGGATAATCCGTTCCTCCAGCCGGCGAATGGGGAGCTGGATTCTCCGTTTGGGAGACTAAGTCCCCACGCCAGCGTGAAAACAGCGGTGTTTAACGCCAGGAAAACTGGCACAAAACGGCCAGCGATTCCCTGCTCCGGTGGGGGCAGCTAGCAGGGAGGCAGTGTCGAGCTCCCACGGCCCGGAGCATTGCCGGGTCTGTGGCCGCGCGGTGCTCAATGGCGGACCCAGCCCGCTAAATAGTCATCCCCCCTTCAGCCAGTTTGCCTGTCCCAGAACCCCTCCCTCCCCCATAGTGTCCCCATCCCCGAATATGTCCACCCCTGCCCGCAGATCGGCCCTCCCCCCGACTGTGGATTGAGTCCACAGCCATCACGCTGAGCTCCCAATGGGTGAGACCACAGGGTCCCACGCCATCGGGAACTCGGCCAATCGGGGACGGAGCATTGCAGGGTGGGCCTCAGGCAATGGCCTGGCCGTGGATACTCCTAGAATATGCCGCTTTTCAGGGGCGGAGCATCGTGAAATTTTCCGTCCCCTCGCTGAACGCAATTTTGGCGTCAGGGCTCGGAGAATCCAACCTGGGATTTCCCATTGTGGGCAGCCCCATGCCACCGGGAAATCCCTGGGCATGGGTGCATTGCCGGCGCAATGGAGAATCCAGCCCCACATCTCTGGAGGGTGGCCAGGACGAGGGATAGCAAAGGGAAGCAACAGAAGAGAACCCAGAATGGGCGGCACGGTGGCACAGTGGGTTAGCACTGCTGCCTACGGCGCTGAGGACCCGGGTTTGAATCCCAGCCCTGGGTCACTGTCCGTGTGGAGTTTGCACATTCTCCCCGTGTCTGCGTGGGTTTCACCCCCACAACCCAAAGATGTGCAGGGTAGGTGGATTGGCCACGCTAAATTGCCCCTTAATTGGAAAAAATGAATTGGATATTCTAAATTTATATTAAAAAAAAGAAGAGAACCCAGAATATGGGGCTGGTTTAGCTCACAAGGCTAAATCGCTGGCTTTTAAAGCAGACCAAGCAGGCCAGCAGCACGGTTCGATTTCCGTACCAGCCTCCCCGGACAGGCGCCGGAATGTGGCGACTAGGGGCTTTTCACAGTAACTTCATTGAAGCCTACTCGTGACAATAAGCGATTTTCATTTCATTTTCAGAATCAAAGGAGTCCGACACTCCAGGAGACAGGGCGACCTTTCTGGAAGGTGCTGCTCCTTTGAATCCTCAAAGGGGTGGGAGAGGCAGAAACACCTACAGCATTGAGATATACTTGGCAATGAACCGGAAGTGCTGTAACGTACAGGTCTATGGATCAAGATCTGGAAGATGGGATTAGCCTGTCAGACAGCGCAGACATCATGGACTAAACGGACATTTTTACTGCCACAATGTTTTTGGTAATTCTCTTTATGACCAGATACTCAGACACAGCTATTCAACTAGGTTAGGCCTTCAGCTGTCATTTCCTTTTTTTAAATAGATTTAGAGTACCCAATTCTTTTTTTCCAATTAAGGGGCAATTTAGCGTGGCCAATCCACCTACCCTGCACATCTTTGGGTTGTGGGGGTGAAACCCACGCAAACACGGGGAGAATGTGCAAACTTCACACGGGCAGTGACCCAGACTGGGATTGAACCTGGGACCTCGGCGCCGTGTGGCAGCAGTGCTAACCACTGTGCCACCCTGCTGCCCTTGAGCTGCCATTTCCATTTGTCACAGTTTACCTCATGCTCCCGAGCTTCCACATCGACGAGGTAAGTCTCAATGTCAGGGATGGTTTTATAATAAGCCATTTTCTTCTGCATTGCAGCATCTTTGGGATTCTTTTGCAGGAATGTGTGAGCAGCAGCAATGGATTTCTCCAGATTATTAATCTGTGATCAGAAAGTACGAGTTAGAGAGAGACAGGGAGAGAAAATCCATCACTCAGACACAGCAGACAGGGGTCCACAGAGCCAGACCCAGTCTTAGATACAGAACAGCCCAGAACTCCAGACAGAGCAGCACCTGGGTTAAAGATGTATCGTTCATTCCTGCCTTTGCTACATTGTGCACAGATCATTTGTCCAGCTTCTAACCTCAGATTCACACCATCATCTATTTCCACGTCTCTAACATTGCTAGACACTGTCCTTATCTGTGTTCATCTGCGGCTGAAACCCTCACCCATTAACCTCCATTACATACCTCCATTAACTCTCGCTTCAATTATTCCAACATCCTCCTGGCAAATATCCCACATTCCACTCTCTATGAACTTGAAGTAATTTAAAGTTCAACTGCCTTTGTCTTAACTCACACCAAAGCCCAGTCCCCTATCATCCGCAGTGTTTAAAGATCCACAAAGCTTGACAGAAGCCAATGTCTGGAATTTAAAATTCTTGTCCATGATTTTAATTCCTTCTGTTGACTGGCCGCTCCTTGTCTCTTAATCTGCTTCTATTCCAATATATCTGCGCTCCTCTAAATCCGTCTTTTTTTGATTTATTTTTATTTATTTAAAATTTAGAGTATCCAATTATTTTTTTCCAATTAAGGGAAATTTAGCGTGGCCAATCCACCTACCCTGCACATCTTTGGGTTGTGGGGGTGAAACCCACGCAGACACAGGGAGAATGTGCAAACTCCACAGGAACAGTGACCCAGAGCCGGGATCGAACCTGGGACCTCGGCACCGTGCTGCAGCAGTGCTAACCACTGTGCCACCGTGCTGCCCCTATGCTCAGCTTAATCAACGCTGAAGCAAATTACATAAAAGCTTTTCAACAGGAAAATGGATAAATATTACAGAAAGGGGCGATGGGTTTCAGAGAACAATTCTTACAGAGAACTACCACAGGCAGGATGGATTGAATAGTCTCCTTCTCCCGACCAAGTTGACCGATCGCTCCAATGGCCCAGACTGGCTCTCCTGGTCTGGAAACATTTCCACGTTAAAATTCCTATTTATCTTTACAATCACAGAGTTACAGTGCAGAAGGAAGCCATCAGCCCATCGTGTCTGACCTGGCACTGCAAATGACTGTTACGACGTAGTGCCATTCCCTTGCCTTCTCTCTGTACCCTCGCATACTGTTTCTGTCCAAATAATTATCTAATGCCCTCTTGGATGCCTCGATTGGACCTGCCTCCACCACACTCCCAGGCCGTGCATTCCAGACCCCCAACCACTCGCTGTGTGAAAAGTGTTTTCTCATCTCACACCTGCTTCCTTGTAACATACCTTTAAATCTGTGCCCTCTTGTTCTTGAAATTTTAGAGTACCCAATTACATTTTTCCAATTAAGGGGCAATTTATCGGGGCCAATCCACCTAGCCTGTACATCTTTGTGTTGTGGGGGTGAGACCCACGCAAACACGGGGAGAATGTGCAAGCTCCACACGGACAGTGACCCAGAGCTGAGATTGAACCCGGGTCCTCGGCACCATGAGGAAGCAGTGCTAACCACTGCACCACCTTAATCCTTTTATGAGCTGGAACAATTCCTCCCCATCACTGCGCCCCTCATGATTTTGAACATTTCTTTCAAATCTCCTCTCAACTTTCTTCTCTCTGAGAACAGCCCCAACCTCGCCAACTTCATAGAGTTTTTCGAAGCGGTCACAAAGATGATTGATGCAGGTAGGGCAGTGGATGTTGTCTATATGGACTTCAGTAAGGCTTTTGACAAGGTCCCTCATGGTAGACTGGTACAAAAGGTGAAGTCACACGGGATCAGGGGTGAGCTGGCAAGGTGGATACAGAACTGGCTAGGTCATAGAAGGCAGAGAGTAGCAATGGAAGGGTGCTTTTCTAATTGGAGGGCTGTGACTAGTGGTGTTCCGCAGGGATCAGTGCTGGGCCTTTGCTCTTTGTAGTCTATATAAATGATTTGGAGGAAAATGTAACTGGTCTGATTAGTAAGTTTGCAGATGACACGTAGGTTAGTGGAATTGCGGATAGCGATGAGGACTGTCAGAGGATACAGCAGGATTTAGATCATTTGGAGACTTGGACAGAGAGATGGCAGGTGGAGTTTAATCCGGACAAATGTGAGGTAATGCATTTTGGAAGGTCTAATGCAGGTAGGGAATATACAGTGAATGGTAGAACCCTCAAGAGTATTGACAATCAGAGAGATCTAGGTGTACAGGTCCACAGGTCACTGAAAGGGGCAACACAGGTGGAGAAGGTAGTCAAGAAGGCATACGGCATGCTTGCCTTCATTGGCCGGGGCATTGAGTATAAGAATTGGCAAGTCATGTTGCAGCTGTATAAAACCTTAGTTAGGCCACACTTGGAGTATAGTGTTCAATTCTGGTCGCCACACTACCAGAAGGATGTGGAGGCTTTAGAGATTTACCAGGATGTTGCCTGGTATGGAGGGCATTAGCTATGAGGAGCTGTTGAATAAACTCGGTTTGTTCTCACTGGAACGACAGAAGTTGAGGGGAGACCATTTTAGAGGTCTACAAAATTATGAGGGGCGTAGACAGAGTGGATAGTCAAAGGCTTTTCCCCAGGGTAGAGGAGTAAATTACTAGGGGGCATAGGTTTAAGGTGCGAGGGGCAAGGGTTAGAGATGTGCGAGGCAAGTTTTTTTACACAGATGGTAGAGGGTGCCTGGAACTCGCTGCTGGAGGAGGTGGTGGAAGCAGGGGTGATAGTGACAGTCAAGGGGCATCTTGACAAATACATGAATAGAGGGATATGGACCCAGGAGGTGTAGAAGATTTTAGTTTAGACGGGCAGCATGGTCGGCACGGGCTTGGAGGGCCGAAGGGCCTGTTCCCCTGCTGTACTTTTCTTTCTTTGTTCTATTCTCATAACTGAAGGTTCTCATCCCTGGGGTCCCTTCACAGCTTCACCCCCTCACTATCTCTGTAATCTCCTCCTGCCTTACAACACTGATCTCTGCACTCCCCTCATTTTGACCTCATGGCCATCCCTGACTTGAATCCCTCCACCACTGGTGAACACATCTTCAATTGCCTGGGCCCTACACCCTGGCATCCTCTCCCTAAACTTTTGTGTTTCTCCCTCTTGTAATAATAGTTCTTGTAAACACATCACCTTGTTAAAAATGTATTAATTCACATGATGTCAGTACCACTTGTTGGGGCAGCTTTCATTGCCCATCCCTAATTGCCCTTGAGAAGGTGGTGGTGAGCTGCCTTCTTGAACCGCTGCAGTCCATGTGCTGTAGGTACATCCACAGTGCTGTTAGGGAGGGAGCTCCAGGATTTTGACCCAGCGACAGTGAAGGAACGGCTGATATATTTCCAAGTCAGGATGGTGAGTGACTTGGAGGGGAACCTCCAGGTGGTGGTATCCCCGTGCATCTGTTTTGTTTCAAGGTGATAATGGTTATGTGTCTGGGAGGTGCGGCCTAAGGAGCCTTGGTGAGTTGCTCAGTGTATCTTGTAGATGGTCCACACGGCTACCACTGAGCATCAGTGTTGGGATGGGTGAATTTCTAAGGGGTGGATGGGGTACCAATCAAACAGGACTGCATATCTTTGGACACCCCAAGGGTCAATTTAGCATGGCCAATCCACAATCCAGGCAAACCTGCACATCTTGGAACTGTGGGAGGAAATGGGAGCGCCCAGAGGAAACCCACGCACACACGGGAAGAACGTGCAAACTCCACACAGACAGCGACCTAAGCTGGGAACCGAACTCGAGTCCCTGGTGCGATAAGCAACAGTGCTATCCACTGTGCAACCACGCTGCCCTGGCGCTGTGAAGCAGTAGTGCTAACCACTGTGCGACAGTGCCACCTGGTGCTGTGAAACAGGAGTTCTAACCACTGTGCTACCTTTCCACCCATACCATAAGGTATGATTCCGTGAATGTGCTTACATCAGGCTGTGCTTGTGTGGATGATGAGACAACTCTCCCAATTATTTCACCAAAGGTTGACTCTGCAGGGTCAACAGGGCTGGGTTTGCCATTGTCGTTTCTGCTGCCAAGGTCATTGGCGGGCGGTCTGTCAGCTTAATGCCAGGACATTGCAGAAGACATTTTAAGAGTCAATCACATTGTTGTGGGTCTAGCAAATCAGATGACTTTTAGCTTCTTGCTTCATGATCAGCAGCACCTTTATATTCCAAATGTAAATGTATTTGGGCAGCACAGTAGCACAAGTGGTTAGCACTGTGGCTTCACAGCGCCAGGGTCCCAGGTTCGATTCCCCGCTGGGTCACTGTCTGTGCGGAGTCTGCACGTTCTCCCCGTGTCTGCGTGGGTTTCCTCCGGGTGCTCCAGTTTCCTCCCACAGTCCAAAGACATGCAGGTTCGGTGGATTGGCCATGATAAATTGCCCATAGTGACCAAAAAGGTTAGGAGGGGTTAATGGGTTACGGGGATGGGGTGGAAGTGAGGGCTTCAGAGGGTCAGTGCAGACTCAATGGGCCAAATGGCCTCCTTCGGCACTGTATGTTCTATGTATGTAATCCATCATTAAACCACATGGTGTGATACGACCCCATGATCAGAGACTGGCTTTCTGGATGATCCCAGTGATATTTACCAGGATCCCCCACCCCCACACACACACCCCACCGGCTCAGTGGGTGTCAGATGTTGCTGAGAGGGTGACCTAATGGGAATTGAAAGATGATGGACCGTTTTGACAGGATACAGCATGTTTCCACATGTGGGGAAGAGGCCGTCAATGTCAGATAGCCACCCAGAAATCCAGCCGGGAATTCCGGAGAAACTCCTTTCCCCAGGGAGTGGTGGGAATGTTGAAGTGAGAATCTGGACATATTGAAGGTGAAGCTGGATAACGCATGAGGAAGGATTACCAGGATTTGGGACAGTTATGGAGTGTTTTTGTTCAACAGCAGACCGCAGGGGTTCCTGCTCGGTTGTGGGAGGAACCATCTGCAGCCCGGGGCCAGGTCTGAGCACACAGCCCGGGGCCAGGTCTGAGCCCGGGGCCAGGACTGAGCACACAGCCCGGGGCCAGGTCTGAGCCCGGGGCCAGGTCTGAGCCCGGGGCCAGGTCCGAGCCCACAGCCCGGGGCCAGGTCTGAGCCCGGGGCCAGGACTGAGCACACAGCCCGGGGCCAGGACTGACCACACAGCCCGGGGCCAGGACTGAGCCCGGGGCCAGGACTGAGCACACAGCCCGGGGCCAGGACTGAGCACACAGCCCGGGGCCAGGACTGAGCACACAGCCCGGGGCCAGGACTGACCACACAGCCCGGGGCCAGGTCTGAGCACACAGCCCGGGGCCAGGTCTGAGCACACAGCCCGGGGCCAGGTCTGAGCCCGGGGCCAGGACTGAGCACACAGCACGGGGCCAGGACTGAGCACGCAGCCCGGGGCCAGGTCTGAGCACACAGCCCGGGGCCAGGTCTGAGCACACAGCCCGGGGCCAGGTCTGAGCCCGGGGCCAGGACTGAGCACACAGCCCAGGGCCAGGACTGAGCACGCAGCCCGGGGCCAGGACTGACCACACAGCCCGGGGCCAGGTCTGAGCCCGGGGCCAGGTCTGAGCCCGGGGCCAGGTCTGAGCCCGGGGCCAGGACTGAGCACACAGCCCGGGGCCACGACTGAGCACACAGCCCGGGGCCAGGACTGAGCACACAGCCCGGGGCCAGGACTGAGCATACAGCCCCCGCGGGGCCAGGACTGAGCACACAGCCCGGGGCCAGGACTGGGCACACAGCCCGGGGCCAGGACTGAGCATACAGCCCGGGGCCAGGACTGGGCACACAGCCCGGGGCCAGGTCTGAGCCCGGGGCCAGGACTGAGCACACAGCCCGGGGCCAGGTCTGAGCACACAGCCCGGGGCCACGACTGAGCACACAGCCCGGGGCCAGGACTGAGCACACAGCCCGGGGCCAGGACTGAGCACTGAGCCCGGGGCCAGGTCTGAGCACACAGCCCGGGGCCAGGACTGGGCACACAGCCCGGGGCCAGGACTGAGCACACAGCCCGGGGCCGGGACTGAGCACACAGCCCGGGGCCAGGTCTGGGCACACAGCCCGGGGCCAGGACTGAGCACACAGCCCGGGGCCAGGACTGGGCACACAGCCCGGGGCCGGGTCTGAGCCCGGGGCCAGGTCGGAGCCCGGGGCCAGGTCGGAGCCCGGGGCCAGGTCGGAGCCCGGGGCCAGGTCGGAGCCCGGGGCCAGGACTGAGCACACAGCCCGGGGCCAAGTCTGAGCACACAGCCCGGGGCCAGGTCTGGGTCTGAGCCCGGGGCCAGGACTGAGCACACAGCCCGGGGCCAGGTCTGGGTCTGAGCCCGGGGCCAGGACTGAGCACACAGCCTGGGGCCAGGTCTGGGTCGGAGCCCGGGGCCAGGTCGGAGCCCGGAGCCAGGTCTCAGCCCGGGGCCAGGTCTGAGCACACAGCCCGGGGCCAGGACTGAGCACACAGCCCGGGGCCAGGACTGAGCACACAGCCCGGGGCCAGGACTGAGCACACAGCCCGGGGCCAGGACTGAGCCCGGGGCCAGGACTGAGCCCGGGGCCAGGACTGAGCACACAGCCCGGGGCCAGGTCTGAGCACACAGCCCGGGGCCAGGACTGAGCACACAGCCCGGGGCCAGGTCTGAGCACACAGCCCGGGGCCAGGACTGAGCACACAGCCCGGGGCCAGGTCTGAGCACACAGCCCGGGGCCAGGTCGGAGCACACAGCCCGGGGCCAGGTCTGAGCACACAGCCCGGGGCCAGGACTGAGCACACAGCCCGGGGCCGGGTCTGAGCCCGGGGCCAGGACTGAGCACACAGCCCGGGGCCAGGACTGGGTCTGAGCCCGGGGCCGGGACTGAGCACACAGCCCGGGGCCGGGACTGAGCACACAGCCCGGGGCCGGGACTGAGCACACAGCCCGGGGCCGGGACTGAGCACACAGCCCGGGGCCGGGTCTGGGCACACAGCCCGGGGCCAGGTCTGAGCACACAGCCCGGGGCCAGGACTGAGCACACAGCCCGGGGCCAGGTCTGAGCACACAGCCCGGGGCCAGGACTGAGCACACAGCCCGGGGCCAGGTCTGAGCACACAGCCCGGGGCCAGGTCTGAGCACACAGCCCGGGGCCAGGACTGAGCACACAGCCCGGGGCCAGGACTGAGCACACAGCCCGGGGCCAGGTCCGAGCCCACAGCCCGGGGCCAGGTCTGAGCCCGGGGCCAGGTCTGGGCACACAGCCCGGGGCCAGGACTGAGCACACAGCCCGGGGCCAGGACTGAGCACACAGCCCGGGGCCAGGACTGAGCACACAGCCCGGGGCCAGGACTGAGCACACAGCCCGGGGCCAGGTCTGGGCACACAGCCCGGGGCCAGGTCGGAGCCCGGGGCCAGGTCGGAGCACACAGCCCGGGGCCAGGTCTGGGTCGGAGCCCGGGGCCAGGTCGGAGCCCGGGGCCAGGTCGGAGCCCGGAGCCAGGTCTCAGCCCGGAGCCGGGTCTGAGCACACAGCCCGGGGCCAGGTCTGGGTCTGAGCCCGGGGCCAGGTCTCAGCACACAGCCCGGGGCCAGGACTGAGCCCGGGGCCAGGACTGAGCACACAGCCCGGGGCCAGGACTGAGCCCGGGGCCAGGACTGAGCCCGGGGCCAGGACTGAGCCCGGGGCCAGGTCTGAGCACACAGCCCGGGGCCAGGACTGAGCACACAGCCCGGGGCCAGGACTGAGCACACAGCCCGGGGCCAGGTCTGAGCACACAGCCCGGGGCCAGGTCTGAGCACACAGCCCGGGGCCAGGACTGAGCACACAGCCCGGGGCCAGGACTGAGCACACAGCCCGGGGCCAGGACTGAGCACACAGCCCGGGGCCAGGACTGAGCACACAGCCCGGGGCCAGGTCTGAGCACACAGCCCGGGGCCGGGACTGAGCACACAGCCCGGGGCCGGGACTGAGCACACAGCCCGGGGCCGGGACTGAGCACACAGCCCGGGGCCGGGACTGAGCACACAGCACGGGGCCGGGACTGAGCACACAGCCCGGGGCCAGGTCTGGGCACACAGCCCGGGGCCGGGACTGAGCACACAGCCCGGGGCCAGGTCTGAGCACACAGCCCGGGGCCAGGTCTGAGCACACAGCCCGGGGCCAGGACTGGGTCTGAGCCCGGGGCCAGGTCTGAGCACACAGCCCGGGGCCGGGACTGAGCACACAGCCCGGGGCCGGGACTGAGCACACAGCCCGGGGCCGGGACTGAGCACACAGCCCGGGGCCGGGACTGAGCACACAGCCCGGGGCCGGGACTGAGCACACAGCCCGGGGCCGGGACTGAGCACACAGCCCGGGGCCGGGACTGAGCACACAGCACGGGGCCGGGACTGAGCACACAGCACGGGGCCAGGTCTGGGCACACAGCCCGGGGCCAGGACTGAGCACACAGCCCGGGGCCAGGTCTGGGCACACAGCCCGGGGCCAGGACTGAGCACACAGCCCGGGGCCAGGACTGAGCCCGGGGCCAGGTCTGAGCACACAGCCCGGGGCCAGGTCTGAGCCCGGGGCCAGGACTGGGTCTGAGCCCGGGGCCAGGACTGGGTCTGAGTCCGGGGCCAGGACTGGGTCTGAGTCCGGGGCCAGGACTGGGTCTGAGTCCGGGGCCAGGTCTGAGCACACAGCCCGGGGCCGGGTCTGAGCACTGAGCCCGGGGCCAGGACTGAGCACACAGCCCGGGGCCAGGACTGAGCACACAGCCCGGGGCCAGGACTGGGTCTCAGGTCTGAGCCCGGGGCCAGGTCGGAGCACACAGCCCGGGGCCAGGTCTGAGCCCGGGGCCAGGACTGGGTCTGAGCCCGGGGCCAGGACTGGGTCTGAGTCCGGGGCCAGGACTGGGTCTGAGTCCGGGGCCAGGACTGGGTCTGAGTCCGGGGCCAGGTCTGAGCACACAGCCCGGGGCCAGGACTGGGCACACAGCCCGGGGGCCAGGACTGAGCACACAGCCCGGGGGCCAGGACTGAGCACACAGCCCGGGGCCAGGTCGGAGCACGCAGCCGGGGGCGGGTCTGAGTACACCCGGGGCTCCGGGTATTGTGTGAATGGAGAGGGCTGTCAGTCACACCGACCCCCCTCCCAGTCGGGAGGAGCCAGGCTCAGGACCGGCAGACGTGGCAGTTTCCATCCAGCTCAAAGCAACTCCTTAAATTAAACTGCAACATGACGGAGAGAATGGGAAAAGCAGCAGATTAGATTATTCCAATGGGGAAAACTAATTGGATACAAGAAATAATATCTCAGAACAAAGAATTCAGCCGCGCGGAAATGAATGGGAGAGTTAGCGGGATGGAGGGAAGGAGAGAGTGAGGGAAGGAGAGCGAGAGGGAAGGAGAGAGCGAGGGAAGGAGAGCGAGAAGGAAGGAGAGCGAGAAGGAAGGAGAGCGAGAGGGAAGGAGGGAAGGAGAGCGAGAGGGATGAAGGGAAGGAGAGAGTGAGGGAAGGAGACAGTGAGGGAAGGGGAGCGAGAGGGATGGAGGGCAGGAGAGAGTGAGGGCAGGAGAGAGTGAGGGAAGGAGAGTGAGAGGGAAGGAGAGCGAGAGGGATGGAGGGAAGGAGAGAGTGAGGGAAGGAGAGAGTGAGGGAAGGAGAGAGTGAGGGAAGGAGAGAGTGAGGGAAGGAGAGTGAGCGGGATGGAGGGAAGGAGAGTGAGAGGGATGGAGGGAAGGAGAGAGTGAGGGAAGGAAAGCGAGAGGGAAGGAGAGTGAGGAAGGAGAGCGAGAGGGATGGAGGGAAGGAGAGAGTGAGGGAAGGCGAGTGAGGGAAGGAGAGTGAGCGGGATGGAGGGAAGGAGAGTGAGGGAGGAGTGGGAGAGATAGGGTTTAGGAGCTGGAATTAACGATTAAAGCAGGTTCAGTGTCACGTCTATTTTCCCAGTTGGGATGTGTCCAATTTCCAAACCCCAGGTCAAAGATTGAGGACCAGGATACAAACTTTCTGGATTGTGGGAGTTCCGTTTGAACAATTATAATAATTACAATGCGGGTTCCCAGCTTTGAAATGAAAGTGAAAGTGCAGATTGGAGCTTTAGTGAAAGTTAAAGGTTTCTGAGATTCTCTGGAAAGTTGATGAATAAAAATGAGTGGCCCCCACCTTAATGAGAATGTGTCAAATCCACATCATTGTTCCTGTGGATCTGACTGAATGGAGACATTGTTGTGTTAATGTAACCAATAGAATCATCTCATTGATTTAATGTTGCCATTGAATAACTTCCTACCTGGAAGTAAGCATTTTCCAAGTATTTGTAGGGAATCCGCCTCTCGAACAGATGCAGAGTTTCTGTGTGGGGGGAGGTGAGTTTGAAGACCGGCAGAGAGAGTTTACAGCTCTTGATGCAGACAGCACGGTGCAGGATCCGAGAGAATTGGCGGAGCTCCCGGAGATGCTGCCTGTCCTCCGGCTCTGCCCGGGGGAGCTGCCTGTCCTCCGGCTCTGCCCGGGGGAGCTGCCTGTCCTCCGGCTCTGCCCGGGGGAGCTGCCTGTCCTCCGGCTCTGCCCGGGGGAGCTGCCTGTCCTCCGGCTCTGCCCGGGGGAGCTGCCTGTCCTCCGGCTCTGCCCGGCTGCAGTCGCTGTGACAGTGGAGCTGGCTGTCTCTCAGCAGCCGGTTCACTCTGAGGCTCAGCTCCAGGTACCTGATGCTCTCTCTCCAGTTGCCAGCCGTGTATTGTTCCAGGGAGTAGCGGTAAGCAGAGTCCAGGGGCATGAGCTCACTCTCCGGGAAGCTCCGGACACTGTACTTCTCATACTGGCCGCCTGCTACCGGCAGCAAAGCGCTGAACAGGAGCAGGGCCCCGGTTACACTGCAGCTCCCGGGCCGCTCCATCGCCATCCCCGCACTTCACTGCCTGCACGTCCCTCTGAAGCTCACATGGACAGGCCCACAGGCCCTGACAACAGCAGGGGAAGGGCAGACAGGCTGATGCAGGGTCTTAGAGCCCTCTGCCTCAGTATTCCAGCTTCCCAAATCCCAACATCAGGTCACTATTACAAGGTGTCTTCCCAGGTGTTCCAAGCAGGTCAGTTTTAAGCAGAACAAAACTACCGACTTAAGCTCCATCTACACTGTCCCCATTGAACACTCCCAGGACAGGAACAGCACGGGGTTAGATACAGAGTAAAGCTCCATCTACACTGTCCCCATCAAACACTCCCAGGACAGGTACAGCACGGGGTTAGATACAGAGTAAAGCTCCCTCTACACTGTCCCCATCAAACACTCCCAGGACAGGTACAGCACGGGGTTAGATACAGAGTAAAGCTCCCTCTACACTGTCCCCATCAAACACTCCCAGGACAGGTACAGCACGGGGTTAGATACAGAGTAAAGCTCCCTTTACACTGTCCCCATCAAACACTCCCAGGACAGGTACAGCACGGGGTTAGATACAGAGTAAAGCTCCCTCTACACTGTCCCCATCAAACACGCCCAGGACAGGTACAGCACGGGGGTTAGATACAGAGTAAAGCTCCCTCTACACTGTCCACATCAAACACTCCCAGGACAGGTACAGCACGGGGTTAGATACAGAGTAAAGCTCCCTCTACACTGTCCCCATCAAACACTCCCTGGACAGGTATAGCACGGGGTTAGATACAGAGTAAAGCTCCCTCTACACTGTCCCCATCAAACACTCCCTGGACAGGTATAGCACGGGGTTAGATACAGAGTAAAGTTCCCTCTACACTGTCCCTATCAAACACTCCCAGGACAGGTACAGCATGGGGTTAGATACAGAGTAAAGCTCCCTCTACACTGTCCCCATCAAACCCTCCCAGGATAGGTATAGCATGGGGTTACATACAGAGTAAAGCTCCCTCTACACTGTCCCCATCAAACACGCCCAGGACAGGTACAGCACGGGGTTAGATACAGAGTAAAGCTCCCTCTACACTGTCCCCATCAAACACTACCAGGACAGGTACAGCACGGGGTTAGATACAAAGTAAAGCTCCCTCTGCACTGTCCCCATCAAACACTACCAGGACAGGTATAGCACGGGGTTAGATACAAAGTAAAGCTCCCTCTACACTGTCCCCATCAAACACTACCAGGACAGGTACAGCACGGGGTTAGATACAGAGTAAAGCTCCCTCTACACTGTCCCCATCAAACACTCCCAGGGCAGGTAGAGCACGGGGTTAGATACAAAGTAAAACTCCCTCTACACTGTCCCCATCAAACACTCCCAGGACAGCGCGGGGTTAGATACAGAGTAAAACTCCCTCTACACCGTCCCCATCAAACACTCCCAGGACAGGTACAGCATGGGGTTAGATACAGAGTAAAGCTCCCCCTACATAGTCCCCATCAAACACTCCCAGGACGTGGAGATGCCGGCGTTGGACTGGGGTGAGCACAGTAAGAAGTCTTACAACACCAGGTTAAAGTCCAACATATTTGATTCAAACACGAGCTTTCGGAGCACTGCTCCTTCCTCAGGTGAATGAAGAGGTAAGTTCCAGAAACATATATATAGACAAAGTCAAAGATGCCAGACAATGATTAGAATGCGAGCATTTGCAGGTAATTAAGTCTTAACCGGGACCTGGGATTCATGTCGCATTACATTCACACACACACACCCCCCCCCCCCCCTCCCCCCAACCATCTGGCCTGGGCTTGCAAAAACCTACCAACTGTCCTGGCTTGAGCCAATTTACACCTCTTTAACCCCCTATCTCTGATTTAATTACCTGCAAATGCTCACATTCTAAGCATTGTCTGGCATCTTTGACTTTGTCTGTATATGTTTCTGGAACCCACCTCTTCAGTGTAAAAATAGATAAGTCCCCTGGGCCAGATGGGATTTATCCTAGGATTCTCTGGGAAGCCAGGGAGGAGATTGCAGAGCCTTTAGAACATAGAACAGTACAGCACAGAACAGGCCCTTCGGCCCTCAATGTTGTGCCGAGCCATGATCACCCTACTCAAACCCACGTATCCACCCTATACCCGTAACCCAACAACCCCCCCCCCCCGTAACCTTACTTTTATTAGGACACTACGGGCAATTTAGCATGGCCAATCCACCTAACCTGCACATCTTTGGACTGTGGGAGGAAACCGGAGCACCTGGAGGAAATCCACGCACACAGGGGGAGGACGTGCAGACTCCACACAGACAGTGACCCAGCCGGGAATCGAACCTGGGACCCTGGAGCTGTGAAGCATTTATGCTAACCACCATGCTACCCTGCTGCCCCTGCTTTGTCCTTGATCTTTATGTCGTCTTTGTCGACAGGAATAGTGCTGGAAGACTGGAGGATAGCAAATGTTGTCCCCTTGTTCAAGAAGGGGAGTAGAGACAACCCTGGTAATTATAGACCTGTGAGCCTTACTTCAGTTGTGGGTAAAATGTTGGAAAAGGTTATAAGAGATAGGGTTTATAATCATCTTGAACAGAACAAGTTGATTAGCGATACTCAACACGGTTTTGTGAAGGGTAGGTCATGCCTCACAAACCTTATTGAGTTTTTTGAGAAGGTGACCAAACAGGTGGATGAGGGTAAAGCGGTTGATGTGGTGTATATGGATTTCAGTAAAGCGTTTGATAAGGTTCCCCACGGTAGGCTATTGCAGAAAATAAGGAAGTATGGGATTGAAGGTGATTTAGCGGTTTGGATCAGTAATTGGCTAGCTGAAAGAAGACAGAGGGTGGTGGTTGATGGCAAATGTTCATCCTGGAGTTCAGTTACTAGTGGTGTACCGCAAGTATCTGTTTTGGGGCCACTGCTGTTTGTCATTTTTATAAATGACCTGGAAGAGGGTGTAGAAGGATGTGTTAGTAAATTTGCAGATGACACGAAGGTCGGTGGAGTTGTGGATAGTGCTGAAGGATGTTATAGGATACAGAGGGACATAGATAAGCTGCAGAGCTGGGCTGAGAGGTGGCAGATGGAGTTTAATGCGGAAAAGTGTGAGGTGGTTCACTTTGGAAGCAGTAACAGGAATGCAGAGTACTGGGCTAATGGCAAGATTCTTTGTAGTGTAGATGAACAGAGAGATCTCGGCATCCAGGTACATAAATCCCTGAAAGTTGCCACCCAGGTTAATAGGGCTGTTAAGAAGGCATATGGTGTGCTAGCCTTTATCAGTAGGGGGATTGAGTTTCGGAGCCACATGGGCATGCTGCAGCTGTACATAACTCTGGTGCGGCCGCTCCTGGAGTACTGCGTGCAGTTCTGCTCACCACATTATAGGAAGGATGTGGAAGCTTTGGAAAGGGTTCGGAGGAGATTTACTAGGATGTTGCCTGGTATGGAGGGAAGGTCTTACGAGGAAAGGCTCAGGGACTTGAGGTTGTTTTCGTTAGAGAGGAGAAGGCTGAGAGGTGACTTTTTTATAAATAAATTTAGATTACCCAATTATTTTTTCCAATTAAGGGGCAATTTAGCGTGGCCAATCCACCTACTCTGCACATTTTTGGGTTGTGGGGGCGAAACCCACGCAGACACGGACAGTGACCCAGAGCCGGGATCGAACCTGGGACCTCAGCGCCGTGAGGTGGTTGTGCTAACCACTAGGCCACCGTGCTGCCCTAGAGGTGACTTAATAGAGACATATAAGATAGTCAGAGGGTTAAATAGGGTGGACAGTGAGAGTCTTTTTCCTCGGATGGTGATGACCAACACGAGGGGACATAGCTTTAAATTGAGGGGTGATAGATATAGGACAGATGTCAGAGGCAGTTTCTTTACTCAGAGAGTAGTAGGGGTGTGGAACGCCCTGCCTGCAACAGTAGTAGACTTGCCAACTTTAAGGGCATTTAAGTGGTCACTGGATAGACATATGGATGAAAATGGAATAGTGTAGGTCAGATAGGCTTCAGATGGTTTCATGGGTCGGCGCAACATCGAGGGCCGAAGGGCCCGTACTGCGCTATAATGTTCTATGTTCTATTCACCTGAGGAAGGAGCAGTGCTCCGAAAGCTAGTGTTTGAAACAAACCTGTTGGACTTTTCTCTGTATTAAAGGGAATAAACAAAGCACATTCTGTGTGATACCACCCCCCCCCCCCCCTCCCCCCCATTCCTCTCTCTGGTTTCCCAGCTGGGTGGGTCCGCCCTCGCCTCAACTCCAGCCTCAGCTCCAGCCAGGGTGCAGACACAGTCACCCTGCTCCTCCTCGACCCAGAGATATTTATTCTGTACACTCCTGCCCCACCTGATAGTTAACATCGGATTTTAGTTCAACTGTAATTTTATTCAGACACAGTTTGGGGAGGCTGGAAGGATTGGAGTGACTGCCTTCTGCCCTCCCCCTGCCACAACCCGGCATCCCGGGGGGGGAGGCTCCAGACATCTGTGTCTGTCTCACTGCAATCCCTCAGATTGGGGACAATGTCGATGATCCTGTGGCCCATTCACTGAGCCTGACTGGGGGGGGGGGGGGGGGGGGGGACCGGTTAAACTAATGCCAATCCCCAGAAAAGAGGGTCAGAGGTCCTCTCAAGTTCGGGGGTGAAGGTTATGGGGGCAGGTTTGCTGAGACCCCCCCCCCCCCCTGTCACACTGGGCAGCGGGGATTAAATGGAGCATTCATGTTTCATTCGATCATCTTCCCGGCAGTTCCGGCAAAGTTCCCAATTCCCCGAGGACCCCTCAATGCGGAGAGAGTGAAACTTGGCAGAGTCACTCTGAACTCTGTACCCGTCCCCTCCATTCGGGGGCTCAGCTCCAGGAGGGGGAGGGGGTGGCAGATTCCAGCTCCAGCTGCTGTCCAGATGTGTACATCTCTGACCATTCCGTCACTTCCCTGCAATGGGGGGGGGGGGGGGGGGGGGGAATCAGACAGTCTGCCTTTTCCTGCAATGGGGGGGGGGGGGGGGGGGGGAATCAGACAGTCTGCCTTTTCCTGCAATGGGGGGGGGGGGGAATCAGACAGTCTGCCTTTTCACATGGGGGGGGGGGAATCAGACAGTCTGCCTTTTCACATGGACACCCTGCAATGGGGGGGGGGGGGGATCAGACAGTCTGCCTTTTCACATGGACTCCCTGCAATGGGGGGGGGGGGGGGATCAGACAGTCTGCCTTTTCACATGGACACCCTGCAATGGGGGGGGGGGGGGGGCAGACAGTCTGCCTTTTCCTGCAATAGGGGGGGGGGGAATCAGACAGTCTGCCTTTTCCTGCAATAGGGGGGGGGGGGATCAGACAGTCTGCCTTTTCACATGGACTCCCTGCAATGGGGGGGGGGGGGGGGGGGGGGGGGGGGTCAGACAGTCTGCCTTTTCACATGGACACCCTGCAATGGGGGGGGGGGGGGGGTCAGACAGTCTGCCTTTTCCTGCAATAGGGGGGGGGGGGGGGAATCAGACAGTCTGCCTTTTCCTGCAATAGGGGGGGGGGGGGATCAGACAGTCTGCCTTTTCACATGGACTCCCTGCAATGGGGGGGGGGGGGGGGGGGGAATCAGACAGTCTGCCTTTTCACATGGACACCCTGCAGTGGGGGGGGGGGGGAATCAGACAGTCTGCCTTTCCCTGCAATGGGGGGGGGGGGGAATCAGACAGTCTGCCTTTTCACATGGACACCCTGCAATGGGGGGGGGGGGGGGATCAGACAGTCTGCCTTTTCACATGGACTCCCTGCAATGGGGGGGGGGGGGGTCAGACAGTCTGCCTTTTCACATGGGGGGGGGGAATCAGACAGTCTGCCTTTTCACATGGACACCCTGCAATGGGGGGGGGGGGGGGATCAGACAGTCTGCCTTTTCACATGGACACCCTGCAAGGGGGGGGGGGGGGGGGGGAATCAGACAGTCTGCCTTTCCCTGCAATGGGGGGGGGGGGGGGGAATCAGACAGTCTGCCTTTCCCTGCAATGGGGGGGGGGGGGGGAATCAGACAGTCTGCCTTTTCACATGGACTCCCTGCAATGGGGGGGGGGGGGAATCAGACAGTCTGCCTTTCCCTGCAATGGGGGGGGGGGGGGAATCAGACAGTCTGCCTTTTCACATGGACACCCTGCAATGGGGGGGGGGGATCAGACAGTCTGCCTTTTCACATGGACACCCTGCAATGGGGGGGGGGGGGGGGGGGGATCAGACAGTCTGCCTTTTCACATGGACACCCCTCTCTCATTCTAACCCCCATTCGGGGAAGCAGCAGAGATGATGTTGAATGGGGCAGCTGACTACACACACACACACACATCTGAACCAAGTTATCTCAAATACTCCGCCTTGGAAACAAATCGAAAAGCTGATTTTCAGAGTAATTAAAAAAAAAAAAAAAAATTTTATTCAAATTTTCACATTTCACAAAAAAGAAAACAATAACAGAAAATTCTAAGAACAAAAAAAAACAGAACCCCACCCCCCGCCGTAAATACAAAAGAGAAACAATAAATTAACGCCTGTCATTGAAAAAACAGATATTCAACCCAAAACAAAAACAAAGAGACAACCCCCCCCCCCCCTGCTGCTGACCTTTTGTTTTTACCGTTCTGCCAGGAGATCTAGGAATGGTTGCCATCTCCTGAAAAACCCCTGCACTGACCCCCTTAGGGCAAATTGCACCCTCCCCAATTTAATAAACCCTGCCATATCATTGACCCAGGTCTCCACGCTTGGGGGCCTCGCATCCTTCCACTGAAGAAGAATCCTCCGCCGGGCTACTAGGGACGCAAAGGCCAGAACACAGGCCTCTTTCGCCTCCTGCACTCCCGGCTCCACTGCAACCCCATATATTGCAAGCCCCCAGCCCGGTTTGACCCTGGATCCTACCACCCTCAATACCGTCCTTGCTACACCCTTCCAAAATTCCCCCAGCGTTGGGCATGCCCAGAACATGTGGACATGGTTTGCTGGGCTCCCTGAGCACCTAATACATCTGTCCCCAGTCCCAAAAAAACGGCTCATCCTTGTCCCGGTCATATGAGCCCTATGCAGCACCTTAAACTGTTTGAGGCTAAGCCTCACACACGAAGAGGAGGAGTTCACCCTTTCTAGGGCATCCACCCACGTCCCCTCCTCAATCTCCTCACCCAGCTCCTCCTCCCATTTATCTTTCAGCTCCTCCACCAAGGCCTCTTCTACCTCCTGCATCACCTGGTACACTTCCAAGATCCTCCCCTCTCCAACCCATACCCCCGAGAGCACCCTGTCCTGAACCCCAAGCGGCGGCAGCAGGGGGAACCCCGCCACCTGCCGCCTGACAAATGCCCTTACTTGCATGTATCTAAAGGTGTTCCCTGGGGGGAGCCTGAACTTCCCTTCCAGCTCACCCAGGCTCGCAAACTTCCCGTCTATGAACAGGTCCCCCAGCCTCCTGACACCTACCCTGTGCCAACTCAGGAACCCGCCATCAATTCTCCCCGGAACAAACCGGTGGTTCCCCTGTATCGGGGACCCCATCGAGGCCCCCATGTCCCCCCTGTGCCGCCTCCATTGCCCCCAAATCTTGAGGGTAGCTGCCACCACCGGGCTCGTGGTATACCTCATTGGAGGGGGCGGCAGCGGCGCCGTTGCAAGCGCTTCCAGGCTCATACCGACACAGGATGCCATCTCCATCCTCTTCCATGCTGCCCCCTCCCCGTCCATTACCCACTTACACACCATCGCTGCGTTGGCAGCCCAATAATACCCACAGAGGTTGGGCAATGCCAGCCCCCCACCCCCACCCCCATCCCTGCCCCGCTCCAAGAACACCCGTCTCATCCTCGGGGTCCCGTGCGCCCACACAAACCCCGTAATGCTCCTGTTAACCCGCCTGAAAAAGGCCTTCGGGATAAGGAAGGGGAGGCAATGGAACAGGAACAGAAACCTCGGGAGCACCGTCATCTTGACTGACTGCACCCTACCCGCCAGCGACAGCGGAAGCATGTCCCACCTCTTAAACTCCTCCTCCATTTGCTCCACCAGCCTTGTGAGGTTTAGCTTATGCAAGGCCCCCCAGCTCCTGGCCACCTGAGCCCCCAAGTACCTGAAGCTCCTCTCCGCCTTTTCAGTGGAGCCTCCCAATCCCCCCCCCCTTCCTGGTCCCCCGCGTGTACCACAAACAGCTCGCTCTTCCCAAAGTTAAGCTTATACCCTGAGAAATCCCAAAATTCCTGGAGAATCCCCATCACCACCGGTATTCCCCCCACCGGGTCCGCCACATACAACAATAGGTCATCCGCATAGAGCGACACTCGGTGCTCCTCCCCACCCCGGACCAGCCCCCTCCAATCCCCCGACTCCCTCAGCGCCATAGCCAGGGGTTCAATTGCCAGCGCAAAAAGTAGGGGGGACAGGGGATACCCCTGCCTCGTCCCTCGGTATAGTCGAAAATACTCCGACCTCCTCTTATTCGTGGCCACATTCGCCACCGGGGCCTCATACAACAGCCTCACCCAACTAACAAACCACTTCCCAAACCCGAACCTTTCCAGCACCTCCCACAAGTACCCCCACTCAACCCTATCAAAGGCCTTCTCCGCATCTAGCGCCACCACTATCTCCGCCTCCCCTTCTACCGCCGGCATCATTATAACATTCAAGAGCCTCCGTATATTAGTGTTCAGCTGCCTCCCCTTCACAAACCCCGTTTGATCCTCATGAATAACCTGCGGCACACAGTCCTCAATCCTCGTGGCTAAGATCTTTGCCAACAACTTGGCGTCCACATTCAGGAGTGAGATCGGCCTGTATGACCCACACTGCAGGGGATCCTTGTCTCGTTTAAGGATCAAGGAGATCAGCGCCCGAGACATCGTCGGGGGCAAAGTCCCCCCCCCCCCTCCCTCGCCTCGTTGAAGGTGATTTTCAGAGTAATTGTGCAACAGGCTGAGAGAAACAATCTGTCCCATTCTCCAAAAAACAGCAAAAACTCAAAAAGCATAACTCTGTGTAATGTTAAACTGAAGACATCACACTTTCAGATACTAACAGGGAAATCTTGCTCTGCACCATGTGAATCCTGTAACTTCCAAAAAGAGCTAATATCTCAACTTTGGACAAAATGAATTCATGCATTTTAATCACAGTCGAGTCTTTTGATAGATTCACAACTTTTCATTGCTAGAGGGATGGAGTTTAAGACTAGGGAGGTTATGCTGCAATTGTATAAGGTGTTAGTGAGGCCACACCTGGAGTATTGTCTTCAGTTTTGGTCTCCTTACTTGAGAAAGGACATACTGGCACTGGAGGGTGTGCAGAGGAGATTCACTAGGTTAATTCCAAAGCTGAAGGGGTTGGATTACGAGGAGAGGTTGAGTAGACTGGGACTGTACTCGTTGGAATTTAGAAGGATGAGGGGGGATCTTATAGAAACATATAAAATTATGAAGGGAATAGATAGGATAGATGCGGGCAGGTTGTTTCCACTGGTGGCTGAAAGCAGAACTAGGGGACATAGCCTCAAAATAAGGGGAAGTAGATTTAGGACTGAGTTTAGGAGGAACTTCTTCACCCAAAGGGTTGTGAATCTATGGAATTCCTTGCCCAGTGAAGCAGTTGAGGCTCCTTCATTACATGTTTTTAAGGTAAAGATAGATAGTTTTTTGGAATTTAGAAGGATGAGGGGGGATCTTATAGAAACATATAAAATTATGAAGGGAATAGATCGGATAGATGCGGGCAGGTTGTTTCCACTGGTGGCTGAAAGCAGAACTAGGGGACATAGCCTCAAAATAAGGGGAAGTAGATTTAGGACTGAGTTTAGGAGGAACTTCTTCACCCAAAGGGTTGTGAATCTATGGAATTCCTTGCCCAGTGAAGCAGTTGAGGCTCCTTCATTACATGTTTTTAAGGTAAAGATAGATAGTTTTTTGAAGAATAAAGGGATTAAGGGTTATGGTGTTCGGGCCGGAAAGTGGAGCTGAGTCCACAAAAGATCAGCTATGATCTCATTGAATGGTGGAGCAGGCTTGAGGGGCCAGATGGCCTACTCCTGCTCCTAGTTCTTATGTTCTTATGTTCAGGTGTGAAGGAAATAAAATTCTACTGAAACAATTTAAGTTTTTTAAAGGAAGAACTTGTATTTAAAAAAGTGAACTTCGGGGTTAGTTACATGCAACTGAAATTGCTACTCAAACATACAGAGCCCAATAGGGCTGGGGAAGGGGGTTGGAATATCAACCAGGGTGCAAAACAATAGTTTTAGCGTAATCCGGGGGCCAGGAGCCATGTGTGTAACTTTCTAAATATTAACCTTGATGAAATGAGGGTACAATAAAATGGATAAATTGAGGGAGGTTGACCAACAACACTTTAGTAGAAGACTAGTGAATCACTTTAAAATATATCAAACTACGCATGGAAGTTAAATATATCCCCTGAAACCAACTAAACAAATATGGCCCTAAATGGATTAAGAAAATAATTAAAAATGAGATTTTAAAAAGGATAATTGACTGTAAAAAAAACAGGACATGATGAAAAGGAGCTCATTGACTTTATATACAGAAATATTGAGTACAAAATCAAGGATGTTATGATGAACCTTTATAAACCATTATCTTACAATCTATGATAGCATTTTAAAAGAAATACAAACTTGCAGTTAATAGATGAAAGAATGACAAATCAAGATTTCATGTTTTGGGGGCAGCACAGTGGCGCAGTGGTTAGCACTGCTGCCTCACGGCGCCGAGGTCCCAGGTTCGATGCCGGCTCTGGGTCACTGTCCATGTGGGGTTTGCACATTCTCCCCGTGTTTGCGTGGGTTTCACCCCCACAACCCAAAGATGTGCAGGCTAGGTGGATTGGTCATGCTAAATTGCCCCTTAATTGGAAAAAATGAATTAAATAGTCTAAATTATTAAAAAAAAAGAGATTTCACGTTTTAAAACTTTTACTGTAACAAATAACTAAAAAGACTTTTGATTAAATACTAAGATAAAAGCAAATTACTGTGGACGCTGGAATCTGAAACAAAAACAGAAAATACTGGACAATCTCAGCAGGTGTGACAGTGCAGAGAGAAGGGAGCGAACGTTTCGAGTCTGGGTGACTCTTTGTCAAGGCTGGAGTGAACTAGTAATGCTGCTGTGGGGGGGGGGGGCGTGAAACAATGGGGCTGGATTGGGGGCCAGCGATAGGTGGATATTGACAAGGCTGTCATGGGCAGAAAGACAAAAGGAATGTAAATGGGGGTGATCGAGGCTAAGAAGGGTGCTGATATATGACACATAAAGAGATTAGAATGAGTTAATGGCAGAACAAAGGTAAGCAATGTGTCAGAGGGCAACTCGGAAAAGGGAACAGGTGGCCTAAGTGGTGGGGGGGTGGGGGTGGGGTGGGGGGGGGGGGGGCAATGATTTCATAGGAAACTTATACTTTAAACTGTAGAGAGGAACATTCTACTCACACTTTCCACAGGATTACTCTCCGTATAGCAAACAGTCCACGTTTGTTCCCAGCTCCAATAATGCAGTTTCACTGAGTATAAATTCAAGTGAGTTTCTCGAGGCACTCTCCTTCGTTTTTGAGCATTCCTTTAAGGCACCAGCAGCCATTGCGATGATTCTCCTCCCTCCTGGCATGTTAGCTGCAGGAGGCATCCCTTCTACTGGAAACATGGAAATTGAAGCAGGAGGAGGCAATTCGGCCTTTGTGCCTGCTCCACCATTCAATCTGATCCTCTGTCACAACGCCAGACCCCTGCTCTCTCCCCATATCCCTCGACACCTTTAGAGCCTAGAAATCTATCTATTTCCTTCTTAAATATATTTAGTGACTTGGCCTCCACGACTTTCTATGGTTGAGAATTCCACAGGTTCACCTCTGAGGTGAAGAAATTTCTCCTAATCCCAATCATAAATAGCTGAGCCCATATCCTGAGATAGTGACCATTTGTTCCAGACACCCCCCCCCCCCCCCCCACCCCCAGCCAGAGGAATCAACACCTCTGCATCCAGTCCGTCCAGCGCTGACAGAATTTTATACATTTCAATGTGATCCCTTCTCATTCTTCTAAGTTCCAGTGAATACAGGCCCAGTCAGCCCAATCTGTCTTCTCCGACAAACCTGCCAAGCAAGGAATCAGACTGGTGAACCTTCGCTGATCTTCCTCTACAGCAAGTATAACCTTTCTTGTATAAGACCAAAACGTCACACAATAGTCCAGGTTTGATCTCACCAAGGCCCTGAATGGCTGCGGTAAGGCATCTCTGCTCCTGTGCTCCAATCCTCTTACATTGAAGGCCAACACAGCATTTGTCTCCTCATTGCTTGCTGTAGCTGGATGCTTGCTTTCAGTGACTAGTGTACCTCCAAAACGAATAACCTCCCATTTATCCACATTATCATACAATCATAGAATTTACAATGCAGAAGGGGCCATTTAGCCCATCAAGTCTGCACCGGCCCTTAGAAAGAGCGCCCTACTTAAATCCACGCCTCCACCCTACCCCCATAACCTGGTAACCCCACCTACCCTTTGGACACTAAGGGGCAATTTAGCATGACCAATCCACCTAACCTGCACATCTTTGGACTGTGGGAGGAAACCGGAGCACCCGGAGGTAACCCACGTAGACACAGGAAGAATGTGCAGACTCTGCACAGGCAGTCACCTGCGGCCGGAATTGAACCCGGAACCGTGGAATTGTCAGTCAGCAGTGCTAACCACTGTGCACCGCGCCACCCCACTGCATCTCAACTTGTCTAAATTACCTTGAAGCCTCCTAACATCCTCCTCACCACTCACAATCGCATCCTCCTCGCCACTCACACTCCCATCCTCCTCGCCACACACACTCCCATCCTCCCCACCACTCGCAATCGCATCCTCCTCGCCACTTACAATCCCATCCTCCTCGCCACTTACAATCCCATCCTCCTCGCCACTTACAATCCCATCCTCCTCGCCACTCATACTCCCATCCTCCTCACCACTCACAAACCCATCCTCCTCACCACTTACAACCCCATCCTCCTCGCAACTCATACTCCCATCCTCCTCGCCACTCATACTCCCATCCTCCTCGCCACTCATACTCCCATCCTCCTCGCCACTCATACTCCCATCCTCCTCGCCACTCACAATCCCATCCTCCTCGCCACTTACAATCCCATCCTCCTCGCCACTCATACTCCCATCCTCCTCGCCACTCACACCTCCATCCTCCTCGCCACTCACACTCCCACCGTTTCATGTCGTCAACAAATGTGGAAATATTACCACATTGCACGTCTGTAGAAGAATTATTTAGATCTGAAACGCTAACTCTGTTTCACTTCATAGATGCTGCCAGACCTACTTAGTTTATCCAATATTTCTGTTTTATTTCAGATTTTCAGCATCTGCAATATTTTGCTTTTGTTGGAAATATTACTTTTGGTTCCGTCATCCAAATTATTGATGTATGTTGTGTATAGCTGGGTCCCAAGCACTGATCCCTGTGGGACCCCACTAGTCACTGCCTGCCACTTTGAAAAGACCCATTTATTCCTACTCTCTGTTTCCTGTCGGCTCACCAATTCTCAATTCATGCTAATATATTAATCCCAACCCCATGTGCTTTACTTTGGAACTTTATCAAAATATTTCCGAAAATCCAAATACACCACATCCCCTGGTTCACCCTTATCTATTCTACCTGTTACATCCTCTGAAAATTCCAGTATGTTTGTCAAATATGAATTTCCTTTCATAAATCCATGTTGACTTCGTCTAATCCCGTTGATATTGTGTGTCCTGTTATCACATCCTTTAAAATTGACTTTAGCATTTTCCCTGTAATTCCCTGTTTTCTCCCTCCCTCCTTTTTTAAATACAGGGGTTATATTTGCCATGTTCCTATCTGCTGGGACTGTTCCAGAAACTAGAGCATTTTGGAAGATGTCAACCAAAACATGCGCTATTTCCATAGCCACCTCGGTTAGTAGCCTGGGATGTAGAGTATCAGGCCCTGGGGGTTTATCAGCTTCTAGTCCCATTGATTTCTCCAGCATCTTTTTTTATTAACACTAATTTTCTTCAATTCCTCCTTCTCATTAGACCAGGGTGTTTCAAAGAGCAGGTTGTGACCCAGGGGTTTGTTGCGGGTGGGTGTGGGGAGGGTCACGCAGCGATCGGTCACTGAGTGATCGGTTGTGGTGGTCCCGACCGCAGGATAAGGGTCCAATGGCTGCTACCGGCTTTTAAATGAGAACAATATAAGGCTGTGTAGTCTTCTGACCAGAAGCTGCAGCAGGGGATAGGGGATGTGCCCTACCTATACGCTTGATGTCAGGTGCCCTCACGTATGTGCTTTTGGCGCCAAAGCATGGAGGAGAGCTTTTTCCATTTTCTAGCAGCTAGCAAGCAAGGCAAGAGGACTGTGAAGATGGAGCATTTTGTTACAAGGAAGAGACAGCCAGAGACACAAATATTCAGTGTACCTACTGGCCAGCATCTGCTGGAGAAAGCTTCTCACGAGAGTCCAGGGCAGCACAGAGCAGTACTAGTGTTAGCTCTGTACAGAGCTAGGGCAGCACGGTGGCGCAGTGGGTTAGCCCTGCTGCCTCACGGCGCCGAGGTCCCAGGTTCGATCCCGGCTCTGGGTCACTGTCCATGTGGAGTTTGCACATTCTCCCCGTGTTTGCGTGGGTATGGCCTCCACAACCCAAAGATGTGCAGGCTAGGTGAATTAGCCACGTTAAATTGCCCCTTAATTGGAAAAAATGAATTGGGTACTCTAAATTTTTTTTTAAAAATGCTCTGTACAGTGCTCCTGTGCCTCTGGTTAACAGTCTACAAAAAATAAACTTAACCTGGGAACAAAGCAGAATAAAGATGATTTCTTGAGGTACGGTTTTGTCAATTGTACCGATGCAAAGTAAGGATGCAAAGCCCATGTGTGTTATATGCAGGGAAGTACTGGCAATGAGAGGAGAAGTTTCAGATTTTGAAAGAGAAGCGGCGGGTGAAAATGCTATTTTGAGGTTGAGACCCCAGTGTCAGTTATTTATTTATTTATTTAAAATAAATTTAAAGGTACCCAATTAATTATTTCCAATTATGGGGCAATTTAGCATGGCCAATCCACCTACTTTGTGTTGTGGGAGTGAAACCCACGCAAACACGGGGAGAATGTGTAAACTCCACACGGACAGTGACCCAGAGCCGGGATCAAACCTGGGACCTCGGTGCCGTGAGGCAGCAGTACTAACCACTGCACCACCGTGCTGCCCCCCAGAGTCAGTTATTAACTTACAGCTGACTCCAAATGAAAAGACTAAGCTGTTGTACCTGATCTGTGACAGCACATAAAAACACACCTAAAGTCCATGTGGCTGTCAGCATTCTGAAGTAACATCTCCCAGGAGTATCCAGTGCTGAGTAAAACAAGTATTTTGTTGCTATTGTCCTTCACGACGACCTACATATGTGAGTTTGGATTTTTCATTCTCACAAAGATTTTTTTTACCTTTCCCAATTAAGGGACGATTTAGCGTGGCCAATCCACCTACCCTGCACATCTTTGGGTTCTGAGGGTAGAACTCATGCAGATGGGGGATAATGTGCAAACTCCACACGGCAGTGACCTGGGGCTGGGATCGACCCAGATCCTTGGCACAGTAAGGTAGCAGTGCTAACCACTGTGCCACCATGCTGCCCCATTCTCACAAAGATGAAGATGGCACAAAGGAACTGGCTGAACTCTTCCCCTGATATGTGCATCACCCTCTCCTCCTGTGAACCTGTCAAGCAGACTACAGAACATGCCACCTGACCCCTACATATACACTAAATTTAAAGTTACAGTCCAAAGATAAATAATTTGTTAAATCCCATAATATAACTAGTCCAGCCTCAACTTGAGTATCATATCCAACTCTGGGCATCACATTTTAGGAGTAATAGGAAGACTTGAGAGAAAGTGCAGAAAGAACTTAGAAGAGTGTTTCCAGGGATGAGGCACTTCAATTATGTGGATAGATTGGAGAAGCTGGGGGTAGCCTTAGAGAAGAGAAGGTTGAGAGATGTGTTCGAGGTGTTCAAAAACATGAGGGTTTTAGCCAGACTAAACAGAGAAAAACTGTTCCCGTTGGCAGAAGGATCAAGAACCGGAAGCACCGATTTGCAAAAGAACCATAGATGACAGTGGCAAAACAGTTTAATGCAGCAAGTTGTTAGGATCTGGAATGCACTGTCTGCCTGGGAATATGGTGGGGGCAGGTTCAAATGTGGCTTTCAAAAAGTAGCTGAAGAGAAAATAATTGCAAGAATGCAGAGAATTTATGAAGCACAGGGTGACATATATGCTTTTAACCACTTTCTCATCCTCTCCTGCTGCCATCAATATGTGCAGATCTACCCAAGGTCTTTCTGTTCCAGCACCCCATTTAGAATTATACCATTTGTTTTATGTTATTTCTCCTCCTTCTTCTTGCCGAAATGTATCATTTCACACCTCTTTGCATTAAATTGAAACAGCTGCATATTGCCCATCCCACTAGCCTGTTCCTATCCTTTAGAATTCTATTGTTATCTGCCCCATAGTTCCCTATACTTCAAAATGTTGTACTGTCTGCAACTTCGGAAATGATGCTCTGTACAGCCAAAGTGAAGTCATTAATAGCTGTCAGGGAAGCAGAGATCCTAAGTACCAACTTCTGGGCGACACCATTGTAGAACTTCCTCCAGCCTGCAAAACAACCATTCACCATTACTTTCTGTTTCTCATCTCACAACCAATTACAGATTCAAGCTGCCTCTGTCCATTTTATTCCCTGGGCTTCAACTTTTCTGACAAGCCTATTATGTGGCACTTTATCAAACCCTTTTGGAAATCCACATCAACTGTGTATTCTCATCAACCCTCTCTGTAATGACATCAAAAACTCAATCAAATTAATTAAACATGATTTCCTTTTAATCGTCCTTGCTGGCTTTCCTAACTAATCCGCTCTTGTCCAAGTGACAGTCAATGTTGTTCTTAATTATCTTTTCTAAAAGCTTCCCTAACATTGAGAATAAACCATAGTTGCTGAGGATGGCACGGTGGCGCAGTGGTTAGCACTGCTTCCTTCGGTGCTGAGGACCCGGGTTTGATCCCAGCCCTGGGTACTGTCTGTGTGGAGTGTGCATGTTCTCCCCATGTCCACACTAAATTAACCCTTAATTGGAAAAAAAAAGAATTGGGTGCCCTAAATTTATTTTTTAAATCTGTAGTTGCTGGATTGATCCTTAATCCTCCTGTAAATTAAGGTTTAACAATCACAACTCTCCAGGCGGCTAGCATCATATTTAAGGATAGGAAGAAAGTGTCCCACCCTTTCTTACCTCAACATCCACAATTATGTCACATTTGGTCCAGGTGACTTCCCAACTTTAACTATAAGCACCTTTTCCAGTATATCTTTATAATTTTTAGACCAATTATCTCCTCTTTCCCTATGATCTTGTCCCTCCACACATGACACTTGCTGTGAATTTGGTTGTCAAGGACACATGGAGTTTCCCGGATTCCACAGGACCCTGACTTGCCCTACCATGTCTCTGTTTATTAGACTATTAACTAATGCGCACAGAAATAAACTTATGTCTTAAAACAAAATCACTCACTGGGCGGCACGGTGGCGCAGTGGTTAGCACTGCTGCCTCACATGCTGAGGACCTGGGTTTGATCCCAGCCCCGGGTCACTGTTTGTGTGGAGTTTGCACATTCTCCCTGTGTCTGCGTGAGTCTCACCCCCACAATGCAAAGTTTTGCGGGGGAGGTGGATTGGCAACACTAAATTGCTAATTGGGAAAAAGTAATAATTGGGTACTCTAAATTTATAAGAAATAGAAAACAAAAACACTCACCAATCAGCTTCTTCCCTTGTGCTAACTTCACTTTTAAGGTTTTGTTTTATACCCCGCCTGACGCTCCCCTCTAGGTTCTTCCTGGACTCTGGTTACTCCTATTGATCTGATTTCATATATTTGGTTACAGCTCCTTTCTATTGTTAGGTAGTTTATAATAACCATATATTAATGTAGTGGGTCTAATCTTATATTTTAATTCAATTCTTATGGATTCTGTTTCTAATCTTCTGGTATTTATGTCCCTTTATTCTACATACATTGTTATCCCGAATTAGTACAGCCAGCCAACCCCCTTCCTCCCCAACCATTTCAGGTGATGCTCTAACCTGCAATATTTACTCACCCGTCCTCTTCCCTATGCAGCAATGCTCAGAAATTTCTATTACATCTGCTTTCTTGCGACAAATTATTGCTTCCAGACCTCCCATTTTCTGTTGGTTGATGTATGTCGGGGTGGACTGAAGATGGAGCAGTGACCACTGTCAGACCAATCAGCATCTTATGGAACGGCGGAGCAGACTTGAGGGGCCGAATGGCCTCCTGCTCCCAATTTGTATGTTTGTATATATTAGATATATAGTATATTGTAGGTATATGTTTGTATATGTTTTATATATAGTATATTGTATTATATATTGTATATATGTTTGAATATATATTGTATGTATATATAGTATATTATATATTGTATATAGTTTTGTATATATATTGTATATGTATCTATAGTATATTATATTTGGCATATATTTTTGAATATATATTTTATGTGTATATATATATAATATATCATATATTGTATATATGTTTGTATGTATATTGTATGTATGTATCTAGTATATTATATATTGTATATATGTTTGTGTATATATTGTATGTACATATAGTATATCATATATTGTATATGTGTTTGTGTATATATTGTATGTACAGTATATTATATATTGTATGTATATTGTATATATATAGTATATTACATATAGTATATATGTTTGTGTATGTGTATATATATATATTGTGTGTGTATATAGTATATTATATATGGTATATATGTTTGTATCTATATTGCATGTGTATATATAGTATATTATATATTGTATATACGTTTGTATATGTTGCTCAAGAGGCAGTTTCATTTCTCTGTAATCGTTAGCTTTCCTTTTATGATTAAAAGCCTTTATATCGTTTTTTTGGTAATTATTTATTCCCTGACTGTCTTATCTTACTCTTGGTCTGACCTTAATTCATATTTCCTGTTTCTATTATGTGTTATTTCCAGAACCTCTCACTGAGATGCTCTTTGGGAATCTGGGATGACTTTGTTCCTGCTCATCAATATGTAATTTGGACATTCTGAATTCCCCCTTTGTGTACCTGAACAGGCGCCGGAATGTAGCAACTTGGGGCTTTTCACAGTAACTTCATTGCAGTGTTAATGTAAGCCTACTTGAGACAATGCAGATTATTATTATATTGGCAAATGGGTGGGTGCCTGCTGCCAGGGGGTGGGGGTGGATGATTCCCTTGCAGTCGAATATCCTGCCCATGTTTACACTGGATCGTGGTACTTGGGCTTGGATGTAGCTCATGGAGACTGGGTAGGAGAAGCGTTTTCTATTTCTAGAATATCTAAAGGCAATGTTTCCCCAAACGGTGAAATGGCAGTGAATGAAGTGTCTGTTCCTTTGAAGGTGAGAGTGATGCTGTGGGAAATAGGAGTTCACAGATTATGAGACTTCATGACATATTGAATTTTGTCAAGTATTAACTAGTTTGCCTGTGTTTATCCACTGAGAACAGAAACAAGCATCATTGTGACTAAACTGAATCTACAACATGCTTCCCACCACCTATGGTTCACCTACAAAGCACCAGCCAACCTGGGGTGAGAGGTTATCACCAGCAACAAGTTTCAACAGATAGCCATGAAGGATGGACCTGCTGTTTCCTGGGTGCATACAGCCTGTGATCTCAATGGGTCATGCTGTGACTAAACACACAAGGAATAATATCATCTCCTCAGAGTATAAAATAAGCAGTAGAAAATGATGATTATTACTTTATTTAAACATACGTATGCAAGGAATGCCTTCTGGATTGAAAGCTCCCTAGGGAATGAGTTTGTTCCTGTCCAATATAGTTGTGGACTACATTTCAGTCTTCAATGGAAACACTTTGATTTTATAAAGTAACAACAGCCAGAAAATAAATCAGAGTTCTTCACTGAAAAAAAAAGAAATGGCAGTGAATGAGGAGGGTCCACGACCCATTCCGAATGCTCTTTAGGACCCGCAGGAATCCCCTCTGAAGAGGTCCTGATTCTGTGGGATCTGGCCGGCTTTGCTGAATGAAGCTGTTTTCCCTGATCCCCATCGGCAACATTTCCAAACAATTGTCTAACTTCCCCGTCCACAAGGGCCGGCTATTAAAACAGGAGCTTATCGCTGGGGACTGGCGCTGCTGATGCGGATTGAGGATCAAACACAAGTTGAAATGTGGGAGAGGCGGAGCTGCTATCCTTGGGCAGCTATATCCCGGGAAGACCGCCTTACACGTTTACAACATTCCAGAGAGAAACCCAATGCAGGGAGGGGGCTGGGGATGTACAAGGAGTGAAGCCTTTCCTGTCGATCAGCTGCAGCATGGTAACTTGCCGGAGCCCAGCTCAGTGACTTTGTAACCATTGCAGTTACTTTGTAACCATTGCAGCGACTTTGTAACCATTGCAGTTACTTTGTAACCATTGCAGCGACTTTGTAACCATTGCAGCCGCTTTGTAACTTTCCCGGCTCGGTGTCAATAACATTGTAACTTTTGCAGGTCAGTTTCACCATGATGCTCCCTGGCGCCTGTCTGCTGTTCGCTCTGGCTGTGTGTGAGCCGGGACCCCTCACTGATGTGCTGGTGGATCGATACTTCATCCCCTCCCAGTGCCCCCGGGAGGTTCAGAGTGGCGATTCCATCCGTTATCATTACAACGGCACCTTCGCGGATGGGAAGAAATTCGACTCCAGGTAAAGGAACAACCCGGGAAAACAAACTGATGTTTCCAAATCAATAAAACGATCCCGCTGGAGATGTGACTTTATCACATTTCACCCCGGCCACCACCGGAGCTCCTTGTTCCTAAGGAATGGTCACTTTGCAACATCGTTTTCCCAGATTTTTCAATCCGCATTTAACCCCCGCACCTTTTTATTATTAAACGTTTAGGAACAATTATACATGAGCAGTTTCCCATGGATGGTGTTGTGTAAACCCCGAGGGATTATTTTAATCTGTGTCGAATTATCTCGAACTCATTTAATCGCCAATCGTTTTGGAAAATGTGAATATAATCCTGCGCTCCTGATAGTGTCAAATCCCAACACTTTCCCCCAGAATCTCCCCTTCACAAAGAGAGGAAACACTTTTTCAGGGACTTCCTGTCAATTGCCACATCACCCATTCCCAAAAACTAGCATATCAGTCAGAACATCCCAAATGCGTTCTGACCTCTGCATTTACTTTTTGGAGTGTAGCCAATTTAACCACAGTTGTAATTTCGGAAATGCTACACCCAGCAACCTCCCATCGGCACAATATGATTTTTAAAAAATCTTTTAAAATTAATACTTTAAAAAAAATTCAGATTAAGGGGCAATTTAGCGCAGCCAATCCACCTACCCTGCACATCTTTGGCATGTGGGTGTGAGACCCACCCATGCAAACTCCACATGGATAGTGACCCAGAGCTGGACCCTCGGCTTAAAATTGATTCTGGTTAGCCAGGATCCTGGGGCGAGCTCCCCTGCTTTTCTTCAAATGGTGCCATCTGAGGCTGGCCCTCTGGCTAACACCTCATCGCAAAGGTAGCACTGCCGACAGGGTGGCACTCCCTAGCACCGACAGAGTTCTGGCCCTATTAGCCAAGTAAACTGGACCTAGCTGCCACAATAACCTCCAACTCATTCCAACTGCATTGTAGACTAAAATATTGTCCTTTTTTGTGATTCATAGAATCTCTACAGTTCACAAGGAGGCCATTCAGCCTATCTGGTCTACACTGACCCGCTGAAGGAACACCATATTCCCATAACCCCTCGTAGGGCTAATTTAGCATGGCCAATCCAACTAACCTGCACATCTTTAGTTTGTGGGAGGAAACCAGAGCACCTGGAGGAAACCCATGCAGACACGGGAAGAACGTGCAAACGCCACATGGGCAGTCACCTGAGGTCGGAATCGAACCCTGGTCCCTGGTGCTATAAGTCAGCAGTGCTAACCACTGTGCCACCGTGCCACCCTAATGAAATGTAATGAAAATCGCTTCTTGTCACAAGTAAGCTTCAATGAAGTTACTGTGAAACGCCCCTAGTCGCCACATTCCGGCGCCTGTTCGGGGAGGCTGGAATTGAACTGTGCTGCTGGCCTGCCTGGGTCTGCTTTAAAAGCCAGCGATCTAGCCCTGTGCTAAACCAGTCCTTTATAGTTGGGAGGGTGAAGATAGAAATGGAACCAAGTTTTATACAAGGTTTTATTTAAAGGGACACACGTTATAGATCTGCACCGTTTAATCCAAGCACCATGATTCTCTATCCCAGTTGGTGCTTATCATTTTACGTACCCCATTAACATACACAACACCCAATGAGGAGCAGTGCTTGAAATGGGGGTCATTCAAACCTGAGCAATAGGAGGAGTGCAACATTACAGGATGAAGCCACGTCACTGTTGCAGAAGGGGGCAATCCTGTCTGTTTTAGCAGCAATGGCAGGTGGGACTGTGTGTCTGGGCCATGCACTCCATAAAAAAGATTGAACCCAGAAACCATTCTTTGTGTTGAGCAGCATTGGGAGGGGAGAAGTGTGCGGGAGTGGGCTTTTTGTGTAATTAAAAATTTAATTCTTAATCTTTTTTCTCCCCCTCCCCCCTGTCTCTCAGCTATGACCACAACAACACCTTCAATGTCCAAGTGGGAAAAGTCGCCTGATCCCAGGAATGGATAAAGCAATTTTAGGAATGTGTGTGAATGAAAGGCGTCGCATTGTCATTCCCCCTCACCTTGGCTACGGCAGTCAAGGAGTCGGTAAGAAGATTTCTGCCTCCCCTCCCCGATGGTCGAGTGGGTAGATGTGTCACCTTGTATGTTATTGAATCACAGAATATTCATTGCACAGGAGGAGGCCATTCAGCCTGTTGTACCTGTGCTGGCCCTCAATGAGCAATTCACCCAGTGCCACAACCCCACCGTAGTCCTGCACATTCTTCCTTTTTGGATAAAATTCCAATTCCCTCTTTAATTCCCTCAATTAAACCTGCCTCCACCACACTCTCAGACAGTGCGTTCCAGATTCTAACCACTCCATGTGTGAATATATTTTTCACTTGTTGCCATTGCTTCTTATTTACTGTACCCTTTTGTTCTCGATCTTTCCATCAATGGGAACAATTTACCCCTATCTACTCTATACAGGCCCTTCTTGTTTTTAAACACCTCTATCAAATCTCCTCTCAATCTTCTCTTCAAGGAGCACAGACCCAAATTCTCTGATCTATTTACGTAACTTTAGTTCCTCATTACCGGAACCAGTTTCCAAATCTTTTCACACCCTCATCTGCCTTCACATCCGTCCTAAAGAATGGCACCCAGAACTGGATTCGGCACTCCAACTAAGGATGACCCAATGTACATACACGTCTAATACAACTTCCCTGCTTTTATACTCTATGCCTCTTATGCTTCATTGACCACTCTACCTTAACCTGTCCTGCCCCCTTTCAAATCGTACCCTTTATTTTCTCTTTTCTCTCTGTGTTCTTGGAGACTCGCTTCACACTTCACTTTAAATTTCCTCTTGCCACTTGTCCATCCGTTCTGATCTGCCTATGTCCTTTTGAAGTTCCACATTATCCTCCTCACGTATTTCTAAGTTTTGTATCATCCACAAATTTTGAAATTGTGTACCCTGTACACCAATATCAGGAAGAGCAGGGGGTGACCCCTGGAGAACTCCACTATAAACATTCCTCCAGTTCGAAATCAAATCCATCAATCACAATTGTCTGATTTCAGTCGCAGCCAATTTTATATCCATTCTGCTACTTCCTCTTTTATTCCATGACTTTGCCCACAAGTCTGTTGTGGAGAATTTCATCAAATGCCTTTTGGAAGTCCCCGTACACCACATCAACAATATTACCCTCATCGATCCTCTTCTTGCTAGATCGAAAAATCCTGTAAGTTAGTTAAACACAATTTGTCCTTAATAATTGGGTGCTGGTTTTCCTTAATTAACCTGCATTTGTCCCTGTGACTATTAATTTTTTCCCAAATTATCATTTCTAGAAGCTTCCCTATCACTGAAGTTAAATTGACTGGCCTGTCTTTATATTTACATACTTTATTGAACCAGGGTGCAGCCATTGCGATTCTCCACTCCTCTGCACCACCCCGAGTTTAAATTAGATGGAAAATTCTGGCCAATGCCTCCACAATTTACTCACTCACTTCCTTGGATGCATCTCATCCAGTCCTGGTACTTTATCAATTTCAACTGCAGACAGACGATTCAATACCACCTCCTTATCAACTGTATGGATTTCTTTCACTTTCACAATGGCCTGCACAACATCTTTGGTAAAGACAGATGCAAAGCATTAATTTAGTACCTCAGCCATGCCCCCCCTCCGATGCCATGTGTAAATCGCCTTTTCTGGACCCTAATTGGCACAACTCCTTTTAACACCCCTATTATTCGTCTGCCGATAGAAAACTTTGGGATTCCTTTTTATGTTGGCTGCCAGTCTCTTTTCATGCTCTCTCTTTGCTTCTCTCATTGTCTTCAATTTCCCTTGGTGCTTCTCTTGGGTTTCAACCTTCTCTATTCAGCCCTGTTCTCAGTTATGTTATTCACCTGATATCTGTCATGACCACACTTTTTTTTGTTGTTGTACTGAGTCTAGGATCGGTCTTCCATCTGTGCTCCGTTTGCTTATCTCAGTTCAGGGCCAATTTTACCTCCACTCTGGGCAGGGGGACTAGACGCTCCCACTTCACTATCTGGGGATTTGTACTAGAAAGTCGGGTGTCATTGTTGGGGAGAACAGGATCTGGTTTCTCTGTGATTAAGACCTTTGTAACTCGCTCTCTTATTTTGCAAATCTAGGATAGTAGCAGAGGCAACCAAATGATGGGCAATATTTTGGGGGAATTAAGCTATGATATAAAGTATCTGTATTTGCCTTCTCTACAGTTTTTTTTTCATTCCTGTCTTCTTCACAGAAAATGTCATCCCTCCTGATACCACCCTCTACTTTGACGTCATTCTTCATGATATCTGGAACCATGATGACAAAGTACAAATGAAGACTGTGTACAAACCCACAGCTTGTAAACGTACAGTGCAGAACACTGACTACGTCCGCTATCACTACAATGGCACTTTGCTGAATGGGACTCTCTTTGATTCCAGGTGAAGGAGGTTTCTCGGGTGGCACAGGGTCAGTTTGCTTGTGTGTTGTAATCTCCCATGTGGCACAAGGTGGCACAGTGGTTAGCAATGCTGCCTCACAGCGACAGGGAACCGGGTTCGATTCCGACCTTGGGTGACTGTGTGGAGTCTGCACTTTCTCCCCGTGTCTGCGTGGGTCTCCTCCAGGTGCTCCGGTTTCCTCCCACAGTCCAAAGATGTGCAGCTTAGATGAATTACTCCTCAGTGTCTAACGGTGTGCAGGTTGGGTGGAGTTACGGGGATAGATAGGGTGCTCTTTCAGAGGATCAGTGCAGACTCGATGGGCTGAAGGGCTCTCTTCTGCACTGTAGGAATTCTATGGTTGTGTGTGGATCAAGTTCTCTGTGGTCGTTGTCTTAACCTAGTGTTTGATATAAGGAGTGAGTGAGGTGCAAGCCATGGGATGCTGCTACCTTCCCGTTAATGTTCTGGTCAACGTTCCAACCCTAAATAATCATCACTAGAATAGATTAAAGATCTCATTGCTGTTTGTGGGATCTGGCTGTATGTCAAATTCCTCAAGTACTTCATTGGCTATGAAGGGTCATCCTGAGGTAGGGGTGTGGGTGCAAAATATAAGTCACTTATTGTCACGAGTAGGCTTCGTTCAAGTTACTGTGAAAAGCCCCTAGTCGCCACATTCCGGCGCCTGTCCGGGGAGGCTGGTACGGGAGCAAGTTCTTAATGCTGACTCCTTGGGTAGGTAAAGGGACAAAATTCAAGTCCGTTTGAGGAGAATCTTTGGCAAATTCCTCCTAAATCCCAGAGAAACCAGGCGAGCTCTAGGTGACTGATTACCCAAAGCTACATCACACAATGTATACAATGACTCCATTTCCCAGCCCTGAAATCGCTGATAACCCTTCAGTGCAGAGACCATACAGGAGTGGGAGAGAGCGTCTCCAGTCCACCACTCTGTATTCAGCCTCGGGGCCAGATGGAGAGATTATAGACCTTGCTCCTCACATCATTCATTATCCAACCATCAGAAAGTTTCCTCCTCCCCGTCTGAAATGTTGCTGCCTTCCTGAGTTAACCAGGCCACACATACAACAATTTTCAGCTGTTCTTGTCTAACCTTGAATCTATGTCTCCGTGTCCTGGAGACTGTGGTAATATCGTTTCTCTGGCATTAAGTTTATTTATTCCTCTTGGGATCATCTCCAACTCTTTGATTTAAAAAAAAAAATATATAGCTTTAAGATTCTGAGCATGTTGCTGCAATCACAGGCTCCTTGGGAGTGCCTTCAGGATCTGTTGCTCTTTGTGAATGGGGTGGGGGGAGGGGGGGGATGAGAAAATGTGTCCAAGAATTCCTCGTTCCCGTCTCGCTACCTCCACTTAGGCAGCCCATCAGTGGAAAGTGACCAAGTTTGGTTCAGAGCTGTTCTTTGCATTGCCATTGAGAGACAGGGTTATTATTCCAGCTTCTCTGCACTAAATGAAAGAGCCCTTTAAATAAAGTATTTATAGAGCTACTGTACATTCATTCAGTGTTTTTCTTCCCATGTGCATACCCCTGAGCCACACTTGGCACCGGCTCACAATTGGAGAATTGTATCAGTTCACTGTGTGGGGAGTCCAGGGCACAGGCTCGAGTTCGATCAGACAGAGCAGAAACGCACAGCGCAGAAGGAGGATATTCGGCCCATTGTGTCTGTCCTGCTGTTCCCCAAACCCGTGCTTTTTGTCTGTAATCAGGAATAGTGAGACGTTCCCAAGAGGGAACTTTCAGTCACAGTGAAATATGATTGGTTGGTGGCTGGAAGTTAGATTTTGTAAATGACTTATTTTAAAATCTTCCAACTAAATTGGGAAATGTAGGAAACCCTCAGCAGGTTTGCCGACATTGGCACCAACCACTGTAGAATTCTTACATTACAGAGGGAGACCATTCGGCCCATTGAGTCTGCACCGACCCTCTGAAAGAGCACTCTATTTAGGCCCACTCCCCGCCCTATCCCTGTAGCACCATAACCCCACCTAACCTGCGCATCGTTGGACAGTGGGAGGAAACCGGAGCACCCGGAGGAAACCCACGCACACACGGGGAGGAAGTTCAGACTCCGCACAGACAGTCACCAAGGAATTGAACCCGGGTCCCAGGCGCTGAGGCAGCAGTGCTAACCACTGCGCTGCCCGAAAGTGAATGTTGGAAAACATTTATTTGCAACACGGGAGAAGCATTTTCACTCTTTTGTTCCACAGGGAGTGTTTGAGGTAAATGGTACAGATACATTTTAATGAGAAATTTGCTAAACATGAGGGAGAAAGGAATAGAAGGGAATGTTGATGGAGTTGGAGCAGACCCGGGAGGAGATGAAGACCATGGACCAGTTGGGTAGAATGGCCCGTCTCTGTTCTGTCGATTTGTTTCCGAGGTAAAGTCCGAGTCCAGTGTTGGTGTCCCTTTTGTATGTGTCACCCGCTCCCGAGTTCCCTTCTTTTTTTCTCCATCCTCTCACTTCTCTTCCCTCCCACCCCAGCCTCCAGAGGGAGGCGAGTGATTCCTCAGCTCCCTTTTCTCATTCTTCAGTCTCTCTTTCTCCCTCTCCTCCCATAGTCACAATCGCATGAGGACATACAACACCTACGTAGGCATCGGCAGCTTAATCAAAGGAATGGATGAAGGTCTCCTGGGGATGTGTGTAGGAGAGAGGAGAATCCTCACTATCCCTCCCTTTCTGGCCTATGGGGAAGCTGGATATGGTAAGTGAAATCTCCAATACTGAGCATCTGCACTGGGAGTTGTTTTCATTACTGGAGCCCGTCCAATGTTGGGTTTAACCTCCTACTGCCCCCCCTCCCCCACCGGCACCTTCCTCTGTATAAGCAAAACACCCCTCCCCCTAGTCTGGGATCATCTGTGCTCAGTGATCTGATGTCTAGCGTGTTCAGGTAACCTGCTTGATCCCTGTTCCCTGCTTATCTCAGTGGCCAGGGTTTTAAAATTGGTTTTACTGTTGCTGAGCTGGAACTTTGGGAATCATCCATGGCTCCTGTTCCTGATCTGTGATTCTTGTTGTATGATGGGTACATTGAGTCAGGATAGGATTGTGCTGAACTGTGATGCCTTGCCAGTCAAATAGCCTGCTAACAATCGTTCATCATCTGAGTTCAATGGGCAAAGAATGACTTGGGGGACAATAGCCCAGGAATGAAATATACTGACGATGACCTCTTACCCACAAGTGTTGGGTGGGTATGCAGAGGGAAATAGCTGACGGACAGTGAATCAAAGGATCTGACTGTTAAAAGCCGGGGTGAACTTGGGAACAGAGGAGGCCATTCAGCCCCTTAACTGTTTCCCCATTAGTTTTGATCATGGTTAACTGTATCTTAGCTTCATCCACCTATCTTGGTTTCATAAGACTTGATATTATCCTGCTGTTTATTTTGGTTGGTGATTGAGATCAGATGGGGTAATGGGAGGAATAAGCAGTGACCAGCCCGGCAGCTTTCCTCTGCCCTGAGGTTCTCTGGGTACAGAGTGTCAATAATGATTTTGATGCTTCGCAGTGGTTAGCACTGGGACTGCGGCGCTGAGGACCTGGGTTCGAATCCCGGCCCTGGGTCACTGTCTGTGTGGAGTTTGCACATTCTCCCCATGTCTGCGTGGGTTTCACCCCCACAACCCAAAGATGTGCAGGGTAGGTGGATTGGCCACGCTAAATTGCCCCTTAATTGGGAAAAAAAATAATTGGATACTCTAAATTTAAAAAAAATGATTGTGATGCTTCTCATTAAAGGACTTCAACTCCCTGACCCCTTATACCGTGGGATGGGAGAGTGCCGTCTGCCTGGAATCTTCTCTCATTTTGTTGTTCTCACCTGTGGTTTCCATCCCCCACTCACAATCCCAATCCATAATAATTGTTTCTGCATCTGCCTCCATCTCCTGTTCAGACAGCTCCTGTGTGGAATCTGGAATATTTGCAGCAGACACCCAGTTATACAAGTCCAGAATGGTTCCTGACATTCTCATACGAAGACAGGAGCAGTCAGCTCGGGTTTGCTATTCCGTTATGCCACGATAACGGGCTCAAAGAGATTTGTTTTTTCTCAAGTTCTTTTATTTAAAAAAAAAGATGCAACTTCACCTCTTAAGGTTTTCAACCAGCTGGTAATTGGGGAGGTGCCAAGGCCAGTCACACACAGGATGAATGAACAAAGAAAATAGTTTCGAAATTGATGGAAACTCGGTGAAGAGTAAAGCCTTGCAGTGAAAGACAGCACAGGTCGAGGGTCAAGGGGCCACAGTGCGGGACAGCATTGAGGTCGAGGGTCAAGGGGCCACAGTGCGGGACAGCATTGAGGTCGAGGGTCAAGGGGCCACAATGCAGGACAGCATTGAGGTCAAGGTGCCACAATGCAGGACAGCATTGAGGTCAAGGGGCCACAATGCAGGACAGCATTGAGGTTGAGGGTCAAGGGGCCACAATGCAGGACAGCATTGAGATTGAGGGTCAAGGGGCCACAATGCAGGACAGCATTGAGGTCGTGGGTCAAGGGGCCACAATGCAGGACAGCATTGAGGTCGAGGGTCAAGGGGCCACAATGCAGGACAGCATTGAGGTCGAGGGTCAAGGGGCCACAATGCAGGACAGCATTGAGGTCGAGGGTCAAGGGGCCACAATGCAGGACAGCATTGAGATCGAGGGTCAAGGGGCCACAATGCAGGACAGCATTGGGGTCGAGGGTCAAGGGGCCACAATGCAGGACAGCATTGGGGTCGAGGGTCAAGGGGCCACAATGCAGGACAGCATTGGGGTCGAGGGTCAAGGGGCCACAATGCAGGACAGCATTGAGATCGAGGGTCAAGGGGCCACAATGCAGGACAGCATTGGGGTTGAGGGTCAAGGGGCCACAATGCAGGACAGCATTGGGGTCGAGGGTCAAGGGGCCACAATGCAGGACAGCATTGGGGTCGAGGGTCAAGGGGCCACAATGCAGGACAGCATTGAGGTCGAGGGTCAAGGGGCCACAATGCAGGATAGCATTGAGGTCGAGGGTCAAGGGGCCACAGTGCAGGACAGCATTGAGGTCAAGGGTTAAGGGGCCACAATGCAGGACAGCATTGAGGTCGAGGGTCAAGGGGCCACAATGCAGGACAGCATTGAGGTTGCAAAAAGGAAGATGTAAGCAAAATGATCACCTGACCTGAAGCTTTGTTTATTTAAAAGCTCTTCAGGTTGAAGTTCTGGAACTGACTGATCTGGTGGAAGTAGATGGGAAAATTATAGTGAATCATATGTTTAGGGGGTGGAGTTTTTGTGTGAACAAGAGGAGGTTCAGAAGAGTCCCAAACTCTCCTCTCATTGATTCCATTCTGTGAATTAGGAGCGGGTCTGTTGGGTTTCTGTCTGCCTCCTGGCAGGGATTGTTCACCTGAGCACATAATGATATTTTGTATCCTCTGACCATTTAACAATCTGAATTTAGTTCCCTGCTGTTCTGTCCATTAGGTAGTGACATCCCCCCCCAGGCCAGCTTGGTGTTTGATACGTTGCTGCTAGATCTGCACAACCAGAATGATACAGTCACCATAGAGAAGCTGGTCGTGCCGGAGCACTGCACCCGACAGATTGAGTCTGGAGACTTCATTCGCTATCACTACAATGGCAGTCTGTTGGATGGAACCTTCTTTGACTCGAGGTGGGCTCTCAAACACACATTTTTGATCATTACCTTTTTAAAATTACATGCTAGAATTGGTAACCGTGCAGCCCAGAGGATTTTCCCACAGCACCTCCCTTTCTCAACAGAATCATCTTTGAGGACTGTAACATACCTAACAGTAACCGCTATACTGCCCAAATACCTCGCCAACTAACTCCAGCTGGCCATTAAACATTAAACACCATTGGCTCACGCTTGCCTGAGTCAAAAAGCCAGGGGATAAAGTTCTATTCCAAAACGTAAGCACATAATTTATATGGACACTCCTACTTTAGAGTTGAGGGAGTGCCTCACTGTCAGAGGTGTTGGCTTTTCCAATGTGACATCAAAGCACAGCCTAACTTACTTTTCGGCTGGATGTTATATGTACTTTGAAGAACATACAGGTTTTTCCCGATTTCCTCAACCAACATCACTTCTTTTTCCAAAAAAAAAAATGGTTTTCTGGTGATTATCACATTTCTGTTTGTGGGACCTTAATGTGTACAAATTGACCTCTGCTTTTTCTTCATTAAGACAGTGTCTATAATTTTCAAAAGTTCCTCATTTAGTTGAACTGAGACAATGAGCCGTGCTGTAGAAACGGAAATATTTCTTTTCTGGGTTTTTTTTACTAGTCAATGACCTCTGAACTGCTTTGCCCCCAAAAAATAAAGACCAGAATATACCACCGGGAGAACCCTCGACAATTAATCCTCACGAGGAAGTTTGCTGTAAATGTTGAGCGCAATGCTCTGCTGTATTGGACAGCAGCTAGGAATGGGTTAATAACAAGAGAGTTTTCATATTCATTGTCCATCCTGAGTTTCAGTTCATGGAAAGGTCACAATGGTAGGTCATCATCTCCTCTGGGTTTTCTTACAAAGAGTAACCAATGAGGTGATTTATTATGTTGCGGGTTGTTGATGTGCTTTTGAAGCTGGAATTCAGTATCTGGTGAGTGATCAGTTTTCCTTGGTGTCATTCTGGTCAGGAGTTGTCTAGTTTAACTCTATCTGGAGTCTAAAGGAATCCGTGTAGTGATACCTAGTGGTTGTGTTGTAATTCACTGATTGACCACTAGGAGTCTCAGTGGTATATAAGTGAATGTTAGAGTCTGGTGACCTCAGACTGCCTAGGGAGCTGTGAGAGAGGTTGCTTGTGGATGTTCATATTATTATTCATGTTATTTTGTATATATTTGATCCACAGTTAATGTTAATAAATCATTTGTAGCTTTAGCTACAAGTGTTCTTGTAATATAAATCAGGCCATCCGACAAGAACTTTACATCCGGTTTTCATTGAAGGGAAAGACATCAGCCCAGGCAGCTCAGTACTTTGCATTAGTGTAAGAAAACCTCGTCGCCATCGACAAGTAAGAAGTGTGATGAAATACTCTCCACTTGCCTGGATGAGTGTAACTCTATTAACACTCGGAAGCTCAACACCATCCAATCAGCCTGCTTGATCACCACCCATCCACCACTGGTGCACAGTTGCAGCCATGTGTACTATGTACAAGATGCACTGCAAGAACTTACCAAGGCTCCTTAGACAGCACCTTCCAAATCAACAATCACTGCCATCATTTATAGGGTTACGGGAATAGGGTTACGGGGATAGGGTGGAGACTCGGGCTTGAGTAGGGCGCTCGTTCCAAGAGCCAGTGCAGAATCGATGGGCCGAACGGCCTGATGATTCATCATGAAGGACAACGGCAGCAGATGTAGGGGAGATCAATACCTGGTGGCCCGGTCGCACAGTGGTTAGCACTGTGGCTTCACCGCTGCAGGGTCCCAGGTTCGATTCCCGGCTTGGGTCACTGTCTGTGCGGAGTCTGCACATTCTCCCCATTCCTGAGTGGGTTTCCTCCCGGGTGCTCCGGTTTCCTCCCACAGTCCAAAGATGTGCAGGTTAGGTGGATTGGCCATGATAAATTGCCCTTGGGTTAGGTAAGGTTACAGGAATACAACATAGAACAGTACACACAGTACATAGGGTGGCGGTGTGGGCTTAAGGGGGGGTGCTCTTTCCAAGAGCCTGTGCAGACTCGATGGGTCGAATGGCCTCCTTCTGCACTGTAAATTCTATGATGATAGAAGTCACTCATCACCCTGACGTCGCTGCGTCAAAATCCTGGAGCTCCCTCCCTAACAGCACTGTGCGTGTACCTACACCACATGGACTGCAGCAGCTCAAGAAGGGAGCTATTCACCCCCTTCTGCAGGGCAATTAGGGATGGGCAACATATTCTGCACCCTTTTCTTAAGAAAGAACCATTAAAAAGAAAATGTGTACTGAATGTAGCCACTGGAGTGTGTACTAAAGCAATGGGAATTAACTAATCTCTCAAAATCCATGCCAGCCTCTTTCATCCACTCAATCTCCCTCTGCAGATGTGCTGACATTTTGCTGCCACGAGTTAATAAAATGAGGAAAGAAAAGCAAATGGCCTGTGGTGACTTGCTGTTTTCTCTATATTGTCTGTGAGGAGCAGACGTGTGCTGACAGATATGCTCAAAAATATTCTGCAGCAAAACGTGTACCTTCAGACAGACCTCCCTCGTTACTCTTCTCGGGATATATTTGGTAAAGGGGACAAGTTAAACTGATGATTATTCGCCAACAAGCTCCCCTAAAGGTGACCTTTCAGCAATATCTATTTGCACCTTTTTAAAAACATAGGTTAAAAAGAGATCCAGCACCGGGCCAGTCAAAGATCTCCGTTTTCAGGAACCTGGTACAGGAGGAGGGAGGTGGCACAGGTTATGGGAGAATTCCAAAGTTTGGGGTCCAAGCAGCTGAAGGTGGATTGATGGGAATCTGGGATGTCCAAAAGGCCAGAATTGGATCTGCGGAGTCGGAGGATGGAGCTGAAGAAGGTTGTGCGATGAGAATTTTAAAATTATAGTGTTGGTGGACGTGTTTCACTTTCAGATTCTGGGTGTCACCGAGAAGAGGGACACATTATCTTTGAGTATGTGGTAGTGAGATACCTTCTCGAATCCTAATCCATGTGGTAATGATTCACATGAAGGGGACCTAATCAGTGAGGTATCAGATCAGGATTGAGCACCTGTATAATTCAACATCACCATCAATCAATGGTTTCTTGAGACGGAAGATAAAAATGACTCCGTGGATATTGATAAAGAAGAAATGTAAGAAATGCAGCAGTCAATTTTCACTGTGAGGTCCCACAATTGGTGATCAGTTAATCTATTTTAGTGATGTTGCTTGTGGGATAACTAATTACAGGAGTCACTAGCTGTTCAAATATTGCCATGGAATCTTATTTATTTTTTTTAAATTTTAGAGTACCCAATTATTTTTTTCAATTAAGGGGCAATTTAGCATGACCAATCCACCTACCCTGCACATCTTTGGGTTGTGGGGGTGAAACACACGCAGACACGGGGAGAATGTGCAATCTCCACACGGACAGTGACCCAGAGCCGGGATTCGAACCCGGGTCCTCAACTCTGTAGGCAGCAGTGCTGACCACTGTGCCACCTTATGGAATTTTTTATATCTACCCGAGAGGGTAAATTGGTTCAGCTTTAACATTCCATCCAAAATATGGTATCTCTGACAGGGCAGCACTCGCTCAGTACTGAAGTATCAGCAGGATCTGAACCCACAGTCTTCTTTCGAACTGAGGTGACCCAATGAGTTACAGCCGATCGCTTGGTCGGGGTGGTCCTGGTACTGACCAACATCTTCCACATAAAGCAGAAATTGCACAGTGATGTGAATAATTGAGTCTCTCATCGGCAGGTGTGATTGCGAGAGCAGGGACCGAAGTCATGGCTATTCTTGCAGTGCTAAATTATTTTGTTTTTTTCTAAAATAAAATAAAACCCATGCACATGGATATCTGATGTGTCCTGTTTCCCTCGCTCAGCCTACTTTCTGTAGCTGCTGCTGCCCCAATCAATTGGGACGAGAGAGAAACGGAGCCCAGCAATGATGCTGCTGCTTTCTATTTCTCACCTAAATCTCATCAGCCGGCACAACAGGGGAGTAAAGAATAGATCGGAATGCTGGGTTAAATATGGCTAAACTGGACCTGGCCCGGCACAGGCCGGGGGGTGGGGGGGGGGGGGGAGGCCGGGGGGCACCCACACTGACTGGTTAGTTGGTGACTGAACCAGATTTTAATAAAGGGTTTTTGCACCCTGACAATGGTGTACCTCGTGCAGGACTTACAGGCCCAACACAACCAGATACCCTGAACTGGCACCTTTCTTAAAATATTGATTTGAACCCTTTGAGTAACAAGTTCTCCGAATAAGAATTTATTTAAAAATCTTGCTGAAGTTTTAACATGTCGAATTTGATGAACAAAATGCGACAGGTAATGCAAGTTACCCTGTAGTTGTAAATATTTATATGGTTCTTGTTAAACTAATTGTTTGTGATTATTGTGTGAATATATACACAAACAGCAGGGTCTAAAGGGTTAATGTTAGAACCTTCGGTTCCTGCAGGTCTCTGGAAGATTCTGGCTCTGATGGAACTTTGACCTTTCACCTTTGCATTCCCAGGAGCTTTTGGGCGGTCTGTTACTGAGCAGTTCACAGGGCTTCGTGGCTGTGAGCTGGGAACCTTCGGTCTGGCCTGTAAACGCCCCTTGGGAGCAGGTAGTGTGGTTTGGGTTTGAGTTGGTTTATTGCAATTGGAGCAGGGGTTGGGTTGGGGGGGGGAGGGGGGTTAGTGAGGGGTGAGGGAGGGCAGTGAGGAGATTTTATTTTGTATGTGTCTTTTTTTTAAAATAAATTTGGAATACCCAATTCATTTTTCCAATTAAGGGGCAATTTAGCGTGGCCAATCCACCTACTCTGCACATTTTTGGGTTGTGGGAGCGAAACCTATGCAAACACAGGGAGAATGTGCAAACTCCACACAGACAGTGACCCAGAGCCAGGATTGAACCTGGGATCTCAGCGCCGTGAGGCAGCAATGCCACCATGCCCCCCTCGTGTCTTTACTAACTTTCGAAAACATTTTTTGCCCCTCTATGAATGATCTAATTTATTGGGTACCAAGCTCCTAAAACATCTTGGCAAAGGGGCAGCACAGGTCAATGGCACCAAGAAAGATAGTCAACAACTATCGCTTGGCCAATTCCCTGGTGCTGGCTTATGCTGGGATACAAGTCTGCCGGTCAGTCCCAGCGTAATCTCTTCATGTGCAATGCCTGGACACTTGTGTATCGGCCGGCTATTGGACATGTATGCACTTCTCACTCTGAACTGCCTTTGCCTCGGGTTCAGATTCAGATGTTTTCCAACAAGACTCTCCAATCGATGATCAGCAAAGACCGCTGTCCATCTTTGTCCACATTTTGTGCTTTTTTTCATTGGGCGGCTGGGATACAGACTGGGGCCATAATTGTAATTCCCTGGTGGATAGAACAGTGGGTGCTGCATGTTTCATCGAGGAGGAGGTAGGGGATAGTTCTCCAGCTGATGTCAATGTAGCTCCGTTCCTGTTGATTCCACAGCTTAACATCTGTAACTGAAGCAGAAATTGAAATGGCGTCACCACCTGGTACTGATCAAACTCGCAGAAGCCTCTTGTGGTGTTGTCATATTTGACAAAATACTCAGTGTTTCTAAATTTGTTTTTAACCCAGTTACTCACGGAACAATACGTATGATACTTACATCGGGATGGGTTTCGTCATTCCTGGGGTAGACCAAGGTTTACTGGGAGCATGTTTGGGAGAGAGACGGCGCGTCATTATCCCACCGCACTTGGCCTACGGGGAGGATGGTGTTGGTAAGAAATGTACATTTTCACTCCAGCCGCACTGAGATTTGGCCTCTCTATTCCTTATCTTTGTAATCTCTAACAACCCTCCTAGATATCTGCATTCCTCTATCTCTGCTCCCTCGGCCTCTCTCAATCTCTCTGCCACACTTTACTCTTTTTAAAACATTCATTAAAATCTATCCCTTTAACCAAGATTTTCATTTCTGTCCAAACATCTCATTATTGGTTCAATGTCAGCAATAATGTTACTGAAGGAGTTTTACAGCACAAAAGGAGCACCTTCAGCCCATCATGTCCGTGTCAGCCATCAAGCACCTATCCACTCTAATCCCATATTCCAGCACTTGGTCCATAGCCTTGTCTGCTATTGCTTTCGAAACGCTTCTTAAATGTTGTATGGGCTCCTGCTTCTATCCCCTTTCAGGCAGCAAGTTTCAGATTCCCACCACCCTCTGGGTGAAAAAGATTTTCCTCTCAATCTCCTGCCCCTTATCCTGAATCTATGTCCTGAATCTATGTCCCTATGTCGACTGGAGTGGGACATTTTACTATATTAAAGGTGTTATTTAAATGCAAGTTGTTGTCATACTAAAATCATAACTGACAAATCTACAGAAGAAGAGAAAACACAGATAGCTTGTTGCTGTTTTTGTTGCAGTTTTCTCTGATTGTCAAACTGGTATGTGTTCTCCACAGAGAATACAGAGTCCATTTAGAGGAATTTTGAACAGCACCAGTAATTAGCTTCTCTTGACCCTGGATGTCTTTAGACCACTTCCTCACCTACCTGAGTCTGTGTAAAGGGCAAGAGTTAGTGGCTAACTATTGGAATCAAACCCCAAATAACCAAACTAGGAACAATACCATAGACAGTCGGGAATTATTGGACGATCGAGATCTACCATTGGGTAGTCACATGATCCAGTGGTAATGGTATTACTGACCAATCACCATGATCTATCTCCATCAATGAGTCTACAACAGACCCAATGATGGAGGGATTTGGGAACCAGATATTGACCCACCCCCTGCTCCACCTGAGCACAAACCAGTCACCATGCCTCATATCCTATAATGTTATCTTTCCTTCAGCAGTCTTTAATATGCATTAGAATTCACTAATATTATCTACTGTTGGTTGTTGATTGTATCCTCTGGGTCTATTATTGAAACAGTCAAATAGTTTGTCATGCTGAACAGTACCTATTCCGTCTTTTTTTTAAGAATCCTAAAACAGCATTCTCAATACCCCTCAATTTCTTCCAGTGAGAACATGCCCAATACACATGCTCCCTCACCTCCCCCCATAATCCAATCCCCTCGGACAGTATATGACAAAAGATATCCTCATTTAAAGGGACTGTGAAAGTCTTGGTGATTGCTGATGTGGTGTTGAGCCAAATACAATGGAAATTCCTTTGGTTTCAGCCTGGTTTGTGCTGAGTGGGTTGGGCCAGTACACAGGTGAAAGGGAAATGTACTTTTGGCCTCAGCACGGGGTAGAGAGGCTTAAAAACCATCCAGAAATCTTACTCCTGCGTTAATATAATTGAAAAACCAACTGACTCGTGGGACGAAGGAATTCCAGGCTAACTTGGAGATGATGCCAACCCCACCTGGTCTGTATGGCTCTATTTCATCAAGTGGGCCTTCGCTCAATAGGCAATCCAGAGATTGCTGGTGTATATCTTGGGTGTATGCAAACTCGGGTATTTCAAAGAGCAGGAGAACTTTGTCCCTCAACATCACCATAGTAGATCTTTGGATCACTTATATTTTGTTAAAATAAATTTAGAGTACCCAATTTTTTCCAATTAAGGGGCAAATTAGTGTGGCCAATCCACCTACCCTGCACCTCTTTGGGTTGTGGGGCTGAGACCCACGTAAACACGGGGAGAATGTGCAAACTCCACACGGACAGTGACCCAGGACCAGGATCGTACCTGGGACCTCAGTGGCGCGAGGCAGCAGGGCTAACCCACTGCGCCACCATGCTGCTCAGATCACTTATTTTCTGGCTTAGTTTTTGGGATCTTGCTGTGCACACATTAGCGGCTGCTTTTCCTACATTACGATAGTGACTACATTTCAAAAAGTACTTCATTGGCTGTAAAATACTTTGAGATAGATGTCTCTCGTCTTCCTTTCTTCCTAATCCTTATTTCTCCGCTGAATTCCTTTGTGTCTCAATGGTGCAATGGGTGTATCTGCTGAATAAAGTTGATTTTATGTTTTACAAAGTTCTTCTGTCCTGTGGATTGACTCTGTCTGGATTTTGATCTGCAGCCAATACGATTCCACCCTCTGCTGTCCTCGTCTTTCATGTTCACATCATCGATTTCCACAATCCAAAGGACAAAGTGGAAATCCAATCCTACTTCAAGCCAGATGCCTGCAATGAGATGTCCCAGATAAATGACTATGTGACATACCATTACACTGCCTCTCTCCTGGACGGTACCCAGCTTTACACCTCGTACGTCATACAGCTTTTTATCAAAGTTATTATTTGAGATGGGAATGGGGCAAAAGGGGACAATGCAAGTTTGTATGACCGAGAGTATTAAATAGTTGATGTATATTCCCTCAAAATGCAATGGAGTCTTCACACATCAGATCCTCATTCCAGAGTCCTTGCCCACAGTGATAGACAAAACCCAGTGAGGTAAAGTGGCCACAGTCCCAGATGACCATAGGCTGCTTTCCCCTTTGATTGGGAGGCTGGTGGTGATTTAACCTGAGGGTTGCCACACCTCAGGCGAGAGGCAAGGTTGAGAAGTAGGGACCTTTTTATGAATAACTTCAGCCGGTACGGGAATTGAACCCATGCTGCTGTACTCGCTCTCTATCACAAACCGGCTGTCAGGTCAACTGAGCTAAACCAGCCCAGTACAGCCTGAGCACATAATCTGGATTGATACTCCAATGCAGCACTAAGGGAGTACTGCACTGTCAGGGTGCTGTCTTTTGTATAGGACATTAAACTGAGGCCCCTTCCATCCTGCACGGGTGGATTTTGGATTCGGCCGATCAGCTATTTTTGATTTGGGAAACTCGAGGAGAAAAAAAATATTTCAAATTACCAAATAACAACCGAGATTAATTGACTCAATGGCAACAGCTCTATAGTTATACCATGTGCGATGTTAGAATTGAGGTTTAGCATTGACTGGGTTTGGGAGAATAACGATCAGACCGAATTCTCACTAAGATTCATCTACAGGAAGGGGCGGGTGTGTGGATTTGGGGGCAGACAGATATAGGGCTTGGCTGATGGGATCCACTGCGGCGATGTCAAACAGCTTGTCTGTCTGCCTTGGCTCACATTCACCCCTGGGATAAGGAGGGTAGTATTATACCGATGCCAGATATCCGAGCAACCATCCGGGTTAACAAGAGTATTTGGTTCTGAAGTGATTGAGTGGGTGGGGCAACACTCCGCTAAGGGAATAGACATGATTGGGGTTGATTGTCAACAGTACTTTACTCCTGATATCAGCTTTTCCTAACAAAGGAATTGCTGAAGTTTTAACTGCAAGAAATTTCTCTTCCCACCGCCCCCTATTATTCCTCTAGCTATGATTATGACGCTCCTCCAACTTTAATCCTGGGCTCCTCCAAAACGATTGCAGGACTGAATCAAGGCTTGCTTGGAATGTGCGTTGGAGAGAAACGAATTTTGACGATTCCACCACATCTTGGTCATGGAGAGAAGGGAGGTGAGGAAAGCTGAATCTCGGTCATTATAGAACTTGGTTACACACTACACCTGACCTGTTATCACAGGAAATTGAGTTTGGGCAGTCCTCCAGTCCTGTGCGTCCACACACAATTCCATGTCGGATAGACCCCCCCCCCCCCCCCCCCATCTGAAAACCAATTTCCCCCTCCATGCTGGACTAGCTCCAAATGATTAAGGTCCTTTTGAGAAAAGAAGCTTTGTGTCCTTATTAGGTCTGAACTTACACCCGACTCCATACCCCCACCAAGATCTTAACTACCAACAAGACATATGGTTATGTCAAACCCACCCTCAGAGGTTCATGACGACAGCCATGCCAACTAGGGCTGGGCAATAAATGCAGCAATGCCCACGAACCCTGAATAAATACTGTTCTTCACGTTCTTGCTCATCCTACATTACCCTCCCTGAAGTTAATGTCCAGCATTGTGATTTTACCTGATGTTTGTACATTGAGCCTTGTTCAGCAGAGTCATGTGATTCTGACTTGCTACTTTCCATTGAATCCCTTGTCCCATTCTGCCTGCTCAATGTAAGGAACAGGTTATTCATTTTCCAGGGCGTTCTGCCATTCTATTAGTTCTTTCCTAATATGTGTCTAAACTCCATTTACCCACCTTGAGTCCATAACCTTCTATCCTTCCTTATCCAACAAAAACCCATCCAATCCTGATCCCCCCCCCCCCCCCCCCAATTCAGTGTTCCTTTGAAATGTGATACTAATCCAATGTTCAGAGCTGTAGAAGATCCTTTACTGTCTGTGTTCTTAGATTGAGATGTTTGTCTCCTTGCTCAAATGTCGACCACAGGGTACATTTTGGAGTGATTTTTTTTTTGTCTTCTTTCCTCCTGTCCTATTACCCACAGCTGGAAATGTGCCAGGCAGTGCAGTGATGCAGTTCAATGTTGAACTGCTGAAAATGAAGCCAGGGGTTCCAGAGGGTTACCTGTTCATCTGGAATGATAAAGCACCAGCCAAACTTCATGAGGAGCTTGACAGCAACCAGGATGGAGAGATCCTATTTGAAGAGGTAATGTGCAGCAGTTTCTTCACAACTAATGGAACCCTGGTTCACAACATGAAATGTGACTAAACCAACTCCTGCCACATTCCATGCACATCTACTGTAATCACTTTCAATTCTGACCTCTGCCACATTCCTATGCTGTTTTCCTAAGCCTGGTGTGATTCAAATGGATCTACGAATGTCTCCATCGCTCTCAATCCCTTTATGCAACATGAATTGATTAACAGCTTTCATCTGCAGAAACTAATTGACTCCCCAGTGATCAGCACTGCTGCCTCACAGCTCCAGGGACCCGGGTGGCAAGGCGGCACAGTGATCAGCACTGCTACCTCACAGCTCCAGGGACCCGGGTGGCAAGGCGGCACAGTGGTTAGCACTGCTGCCTCACAGCTCCAGGGACCCGGGTGGCAAGGCGGCACAGTGATCAGCACTGCTAACTCACAGCTCCAGGGACCCGGGTGGCAAGGCGGCACAGTGGTTAGCACTGCTGCCTCACATCTCCAGGGACCCGGGTGGTAAGGCGGCACTGTGATCAGCACTGCTGCCTCACAGCTCCAGGGACCCGGGTGGCAAGGTGGCACAGTGGTTAGCACTGCTGCCTCACAGCTCCAGGGACCCTGTGGCAAGGCAGCACAGTGGTTAGCACTGCTGCCTCAAAGCTCCAGGGTCCCAGGTGACTGTGTGCAGTTTGCACTTTCTCGCCATGTCTGCCTGGGTTTCCTCCGGGTGCTCCGGTTTTCTCCCACAGTCCAAAGATGTGTAGGTTAGGTGGATTGGCCATGATACATTGCCAAGTGGCCAAAAGGTTAGGTCGGGTTACTGGGTTATGGGGATGGGGTGGAAGCCTGGGTTTAAGTGGATGCTCTTCCCATGGGCTGGTGCAGACCCGAAGGGCTGAATGGCCTCCTTCAGCACTGTAAATTCTATGATCTTGAACATAGTCCCATAGGGTTCCCAAAGTGCTTTAAGAGCATCATAAGACCAAACCTTGACACGGATTGTGGGGGGGGGGTCAAAGAGTTAGGATTGAGGCAGAGAGATTTGGAGAGGAAATTCCAGAATTTAGGAGTCTAAGCAACTGAAAGTAAAGCCGTTAATGGTGGGATGAAGGATATTGGAAACAAAAGAACAAATCAGAATTCTCGGGGCTTATGGAGCTGGAGGAGATTACAGATTGGGAAAGTCGTGGCCATTTACAGAATTGAAAATGAAGTTGAGAAAAGGCTTGTTGGACCAGGACCCAATGTTAGTCAGTGAGCATAGGGTGTGACTTATTTTATGAAGGGAATTAATTGACCCACAATCAATCCCTGCTCGGTGGGATAGAAATGTTCCAATTTCTAACTGTGAAAGAGACTGCAAGTCTTCCAGTATTCTGAAGAATCTAGAACCGATCTCGAGTCTCCAGATAACATGTTTATTCATCTTGAATCTAGTTTCTCAGTGAAGGGAGAAAGAATTTCCAATCACTGGGTGTTTGACATGTTTTTATTTTAAGGTAGAGTAACTGAAACGGGACTCAGTCCTCCGAAACTGGATAAAAGTGACCTGGACAGCGCCAGAGTAATTGTTTTGATTTGTATCCATGATTTGATTTTTGATTTACTGACTCCTCTAACTTTCTTTCTCCTCTCACACCTCAGTCCCTTGATCAAACATGGCAGGAGAAACTCTGCAATCTGTTATTCCCTGAGGCAGATGTAGACCTTTGGGGGCCACACAGCCCCTCTGACCCCCTGGGTGAGGGCCCCCCCCCAAAATCCAGCCCTCACTGTCCAGCTCAGCCGTCTCACTCTCTCCCTTGTTGCCTGCCTGGCCCCTGGTCGAGCTGTCCCACTCCTGCTGACCACTGCTCCCAGATTCCCCAAGACACTCTACTGGTGCTTGCCTGGCCCTCTTCGCTCCTCCCAACTGCTGCTCTGCTCAATCTCGACTCTTGCTTGGGCTGGGCCTCGACTCTAGACAACCGTTTGTCCTCCTGGTTCTGGCTATCTGGCCTGATCTCTGCGCCTCTCACCCTCGCTGGCCGGTCCCGTTGCTGCCCGGTCCAAGCCTCTCTCAGCTCCGCCTGGCTGGCTTTTTTCGAATCGCCCCACTTCCCACTGCTTGCCGATTTCCTGAGACATGATGACAGCGCTTGTCTGGCCTTCTATGCACTTCCTGACTAATACTAATAATTATGACTATTTTAAAAGAAACAACCCCGGGTTGAGAATTGAACCCTGGGTTTGCCACGTGACAGGCGGGGATACTAACCACTATACTAACGAGAAGTGGACGAGGTTAATGCTGTTGATGTGATATAAATGAACTTCCAGGGGCGGCACAATGTTTAGCACTGCTGCCTCACAGTGCCAAGGACCCGGGTTCGAACCCGGCCCCAGGTCTCTATTCGTGTGGAGTTTGCACATTCTCCCCATGTCTATATGGGCCTCACCCCCACAACCCAAAGATGTACAGGTTAGGTGAATTGGTCACACTAAATTGCCCCTTGGAAATAAAAATGAATTGGGTACGCTAAATTAAAAATAAATAAATGGCCGTACAAAAGGCATTTTAGAAAATGCTGCAGGAGTCTTGTGAACAAAGTTAGAGCTCATGGAATAAAAGGAACAATAGCAACATGGATACAGAATTGGCTGAGTGACAGAGGAATGGAGGAAGGGTTTATAGTGATGTTCACCACACCCTAATTATTCTGATTCGATTGAATGACCTAGACCTCTCTTTACAGGGTAAAATTTCAAAATTTGCGAATCATATAAAACTTGAAAGCATTGTCGACTGAGAATATTGCAGAACTTCAAAGGGACAATCACTGAGCACAAATCTTTGTTCTGTTAACACGTTCTGCTATCTTACGTTTATGCTACCATCAGCATCTTCATTAGTCTTTAATGCTCCCATTAACATTCCCGTTATCTTGTAACCGTGATGTCTTTGTCAATCTCTCCTTAGCACCAATCAGTCTCTGACCCTCTATGCTTCTCCACCCCCCACTCTCCAACCATATAATCTATCACATTTCTACCCCCTTCAGCTCTAAAATAAAGTCAGATGGACTTGAAACACTAACTCTGTTTCTCTCTCCACAGATGTTACCTGACCTGCTGAGTCTTTCCAGCATTTTCTGTTTTTATTTCAGTCCAGTTCTGGGTGTCATACTCTGGGAAGGGTGTGAAGGTGTTGGAGAGTGTGCGCACCTGCAGAATTTGCTTTTATTCACAAGTATAGGCAGGTTGAAATGGGCAGAGTATTCAAGTAGGTGAATCACCTTGGTACGAAGAAAATGGAGATTTAATATAAAGGATACAATTCTAAAAGGATTGCAGGAGCACAGGATGTACATGTATATCGGTGTGGATTTCCTCCGGGCACTCTGGTTTCAAAGAACAAAGAAAAGTACAGCACGGGAACAGGCCCTTTGGCCCTCCAAGCCCGTGCCGACCATGCTGCCCGACTAAACTACAATCTTCTACACTTCCTGGGTCCATATCCCTCGATTCTTATCCTATTCATGTATTTATCAAGATGCCCCTTAGATGTCACTATCGTCCCTGCTTCCACCACCTCCTCCGGCAGCGAGTTCCAGGCACCCACTACCCTCTGTGTAAAAAAAAAAAAAAAAAACACTTGCCTCGTACATCTCCTCTAAACCTTTCCCCTCGCACCTTAAACCTATGCCCCCTAGTACTTGACTCCTCTACCCTGGGGAAAAGCCTCAAGCCTTTCCTCCCACAAGTCCCCAAAAACGTGCTGTTAGGTAAATTGGATATTCTGAACTCTCCCTCCGTGTATCCGAACAGGCGCTGGAATGTGGCGACTGGGGGATTTTCACAGTAACTTCATTGCAGTGTTAATGTAAGCCGACTTGTGACAATAATAAAGATTATTATTATTATATAATGGAAGGTGGCAGGACCAGGTTGAGAGTGTGATTAATAAAGCAAGGGAGTTATGTTAAACCCGTATAAAACATTGGTTCGTCCTTTTGTACAAAAGCAAAACACTGCAAAAACTGAAATGAAAACAAAAATGCTGGAAATAGTCAGCAGGACAGGCAGCATTTGTGGAGAAAAACAGTTAACATTTCAGTCAATGATCTTTCATTTAGACCCCGTTTAGCCTCAGCTGGAGTATTGTGTTCAGTTCGGAATGCCACACTCTGGGAAAGCCTTTCCTTGAGTGTAGAAAAGATTAATGAGAATCCTTCCAGGGATTAGGAACTAATTACATCAATAGATTGGAGACATTAGAATGGTTTTCCTTGGAGTAGAGATGGTTATCTCTAGATCATCATAGAATTTTGGACACTAAGGGCAATTTATCATGGCCAATCCACCCAACCTGCACATCTTTGGACTGTGGGAGGAAACCGGAGCACCCGGAGGAAAACCACGCATACACTGGGAGGATGACAGACACACAGACAGTGACCCAAGCCGGAATCGATCCTGGAGCTGTGAAGCAATTGTGCTATCCATAATGTTACCGTGCTGCCCTTAAGAACAAATTAATCTACACTCCATTATTTTACCATAATCCATGTACCTATCCAATAGCCGCTTGAAGGTCCCTAATGTTTCAGACTCAACTATTTCCACAGGCAGTGCATTCCATGCCCCCACTACTCTCTGGGTAAAGAACCTACCTCTGACATCCCCCCTATATCTTCCATCATTCACCTTAAATTTATGTCCCCTTGTAATGGTTTGTTCCACCCGGGGGAAAAGTCTCTGACTGTCTATCTATTCCCCTGATCATCTTATAAACCTCTATAAAGTCGCCCCTCATCCTTCTCCGTTCTAATGAGAAAAGGCCTAGCACCCTCAACCTTTCCTCGTAAAACCTACTCACCATTCCAGGCAACATCCTGGTAAATCTCCTTTGCACCTTTTCCAAACCTTCCACATCCGTCCTAAAATGAGGTGACCAGAACTGCACACACTACTCCAAATGTGGCCTTACCAAGGTTTTGTACAGCTGCATCGTCACCTCACGGCTCTTAAACTCAATCCCTCTGCTAATGAACGCTAGCACACCATAGGCCTTCTTCACAGCTCTATCCACTTGAGTGGCAACTTTCAAAGAACTATGAACATAGACCCCAAGATCTCTCTGCTCCTCCACATTGCCAAGAACCCTACCATTAACCCTGTATTCCGCATTCATATTTGTCCTTCCAAAATGGACAACCTCACACTTGTCAGTGTTAAACTCCATCTGCCACTTCTCAGCCCAGCTCTGCATCCTATCTATGTCTCTTTGCAGCCGACAACAGCCCTCCTCACTATCCACAACTCCACCAATCTTCGTATCATCTGCAAATTTACTGACCCACCCTTCAATTCCCTCATCCAAGTCATTAATGAAAATCACAAACAGCAGAGGACCCAGAACTGATCCCTGCAGTATGCCACTGGTAACTGGGCTCCAGGCTGAATATTTGCCATCCACCACCACTCTCTGACTTCTATTGGTTAGCCAGTTCGTTATCCAATTGGCCAAATTTCCCACTATCCCATGCCTCCTTACTTTCTGCATAAGATTACCATGGGGAGCCTTATCAAATGCCTTACTAAAATCCATGTACACTACATCCACTGCTTTACCTTCATCCACATGCTTGGTCACCTCCTGAAAGAAGTCAATAAGACTTGTAAGGCAAGACCTACCCCTCACAAATCTGTGCTGACTATCCCTAATCAAGCAGTGTCTTTCCAGATGCTCAGAAATCCTATCCCTCAGTACCCTTTCCATTACTTTGCGTACCACCGAAGTAAGACTAACTGGCCTGTAATTCCCAGGGTTATCCCTATTCCCTTTTTTGAACAGGGGCATGTCATTCACCACTCTCCAATCCCCTGGTACCACCCCTGAGGATTATCTGGTATAACCCTCAATTCGAGGAGTGGTTAGAAACTGGAATTAACTACACGAGTTTCCGAAGGCAGAATCATTGGAGGTGTTAAAGAGGGAATTGGATTATTATTTGAAAAGGAAGAATGTGCAGGGTTAGAAGGAGAAGACTGGGGTGTGTCATTAGATGAGTTGCTCCTTCAGAGGGCCAGTATGGACTTCATGGGCCAAACGGTTACAACACAAAAGGAGACCATTCTATATTAGTTTTGTGGTAAGGCCCTGCCCTGGGTTACTCTGGGTTTTAACTTTCCTTGTGCTCTGTTTGGACAGTTTTCTAGTTACATCATGACACAGGTCGATCAAGGCAAGGGCCGTCTCTCACCCACCGATGATCCTGTCAAGCTGATAAAGGACATGTTTGGGAATCAAGACCGAAATAATGATGGGAAAATCACTCCAGATGAACTCAAACTGAAAACCGACGAGGATAATGAACAGCTTGTGAAGGACGAGCTCTGAATATTTTACAAGAAAACAAACTTTCTATAGCTTCCCAAAGCAGGCACCCTCTAAACACAACGTTGGAAGAAAACATTTTCAACTCTGTTATGTTAAATAACTCACCTTGTTCCCGATTGAATTTTCCCTCTCTCTATTCTCTCTTTAATGCTATTGGTCCCGAGTTTCTCCTTTTCAAAATTGTTCCTTCTACATGGTCCTGGGATCAACTCTCCTGCTATCGGCGTTAGAACTGTGAACATTACTCAATGACACTCAAACCTAAATATTCTGGGTGGGAGTGGCAATCAGTTCAAGGAGTGGACATTTCTTCGTAAACAGATCTAGCAGTTTGGTGCAAACCTCATGTATCCCCAATTGGAGATGGACAACAAAGATTTTCATAGAGAACTTAAGTGTGATCTGAAACACAGGGACTTGAATATTTCTCGTCCTTCCATTCCACTTTTGTCTTTCCTTTCCCCTTGCCCATATAGTGAGGTCAGCTTTGGATCTCTAAAGCCACCTCACCAGCAATCACACAATTGCCCAAGTTCAGGGAATGAGCCACACTGGGGGAGGGAGCGTGCACCTTTAACGCTTTGGGAGAACTGCCTTCTGTGCCCAGGGCTCAGAATCCTGCCTCACGGCTTATGTCCTGGTTGAGTTCAGTACCTTCCAATCGCTGTGTTTATTGGATGGGGAAAGATACTCAAGGCCATGTCTTGTCTTATACCCATCCTTGACTATCATTCTTGTTAATTTTCTTGTGTTCAGGGTATTTCACATATTTTTCCATGTGTTTATTTTTTACATTGAGTGGATTTTTGTGCAGAGTATTTGTTGGGTGCAGTGTGTCGCTGGGCTCTTCTAGTTTGGAGCGTGAGCTTCAGGGTTTGCCTTGATGTTTGGTGCTGTATATTTAGGATGCAAGTGTGGAGGAGAATTCCCATGGTGTTTAAGAAAGGGTAAATAAATGTTTTTCTTTATATAAAGACTTTCTTTTAATTTTGCGTCATTGAGATGGTTATAGTCTCAGGAAATTAACAGCTGTTGCTGGCATTTATTACCCATCCCTGGTTGCCCTGAGTGGCAGCAAATGATGGGCCTTCGATATCAATCACTTTTACGTATCGGTGCAGATCACTTAAGGATGGGCAAGTTCCCTTTTCCAAAAGGATACGAATAGCTATGTTTATAATACTGACCGACTTCCAGGGTGAGCTTGTGTTTTATGGAAAACTAGTTCAATAACAACCTGTATTCTTCCTGGGATTGCTGAACGTGCGATGTAATCAGATGAGGCTCTCGAGATCTGCCAGCAACCATAATCCAGTAGGATTGAATTCTTTCAGAGGTTACTTTACCAGGAGGGATTAAAATGGCAATAACCAAAACAATTCTTTGTAGCACTCATCAAGTTCACACATTTCCATCACCAACATACAACAGTGATGGGCAACCCAGGTTAGCGTGGGTTACATGAGGCCCTCCTACATCTCAGTGGGCTGCAAGATTGACATCAGTCTTATTTACTCACCATGACCACAGTTGTAACATTTAATTCATGCCGAATATTTCCTAAATTATGGAAATCAACTTGAAATGGTAATTGCAAAAGAAATATTTGCACCTTGGACAGTGAGGGAGTGCACGGCTCTCAGTCAATGTTGTGAGCAATCAGCACGCACCTCACTTCACCCCCCTTTGCTTTAGGCGCAAATCAATTCAGCCACACCAACAGGAACAATCTAACAATGTGGTAAACTTGCGTGTGGGCAACAGTCAACAAAATGTCTCCTGGGCCACATAGCCACTAAAGACTTTGGTTCTTTTATGTTGCAAATATTTTATTTAAAATCAGAACTTTGAAACCGTGACAGGAGTGTAAGGGAGCCAGCAAGTTAAACGCCCTACAGTTGTACCCACGAAGACACGGGGAGAACGTGCAGACTCCGCACAGACAGCGACCCAAGCCGGTAATCGAACCTGGGACCCTGGAGTTATGAAGCAATTGTGCTAACCACTATGCTACCATGCTGCCCACGAGGGTGGAGGTGTGGGCTTAAGTAGGATGCTCTTTCCAAGGGCCGGTGCAGACTCAATGGGCTGAATGGCCTCCTTCTTACTATAAATTCTATGATAACACAATTCACAATTTACCTACACAAAGAAACAGAATAATCAAGAAAGTAGATTTTCTTAAAATAAATTTAGAGTATCCAATTCTTTTTTTTCCAATTTAATTGGCAATTTAGGGTGGTCAATCCACCTCCCCTGCACATCTTTGGGTTGTACGGAAGAGACCCATGCTGACATGGGGATAATGTGCAAACTCCACACAGACAGTGACCCGGGGCTGGGATCGAATCTTAGGCTAAGTTTGACATTAAAAACTCTAAAACCTCCACTCTTGTTTTAAATACGACACTGGATTACGAACAGGGCGAGTCCAGTTGTTCTGACCCTGCTCAGCACAAGGTGCCTTGTTTGTGCATCACAGACCACATAAATCAAACCCCAGATTTATGCAGGAGGCAGCCGCGCAACGGAGAGCTCCCGTTCGGGAATGGCATTGTCGGGGCTTTAAGCCCACTCCCAGGCTCCATGGACGCAGAAAAAGCAGGCAGAAGGCACGTAGAAGCCACACAGGAGGCACAGCAGAAGAGGATGTCCAGGATCAGCAAGAAGACGACCATTAAAAAGACAGCTGAGGGTCTGTAGGGGAGCGGAGAGGTCACCACGGGGTCACCTAGGAAAATGGAGGCTGGAGCACCAGGAGAGGCCGTATTGCCTACGGCTGAAGAAATAACCAAGGTGATAGCTGCAGAATTCGAAAGGCAGTTTACAACACACTTGGAGACAATGAGGAAGGAGATGAGGGAGGTTTTCAGTGTGCTGGTGGAGGAGGCGATTTCCCCGGTGACGACGGCGGTGACGAGCGCAGTGGCGGAGGTGTGGGCGCAAGGGGAGGTGCTGAAGGAAGTGGAGGAGACATTATTGCAGCACGGTGATCAACTTACCTCGATGGGGAAGGAGATGCGGAAGGTGATGGAGATTAACAAGGATCTGCGAGGGAAAAGGGAAGACCTGGAAAACAGACCCAAGCAACAGAATTTGAGGATTGTGGGGCTGCCCGAAGGAGTTGAAGGGCCGAGGCCGACTGAGTATTTTGCCGCTATGCTGGCTAAACTATTGGCGGAGGGGGAGGATCCCTCCCGATATGAGCTGGATCGGGCTCATCGGTCGTGGAGGCCTGTACCAAAGGCGAGTGAGCCGCCAAGGGTAGTGACTCTGTGCTTCCGAAAGTGCAGTGTGAAGGAGAAGGTCCTGTCCTGGGCCAAGCAGAAGCGGGTGGTGCAGTGGGCTGGATCTGGTATACGTGTATGCCAGGACTTTACGATGGAGCTGGCGAGGAGGTGGGCTGCTTTCAACCGGGTGAAGAGGGCACTGTACATTAGCAAGGTGCAGTGCGGCATTGTATATCCAGCGAAGCCGAGGGCGACTTACAAGCTCAAGGACTTTTATTTTGGAACAGAGGAAGCAGCGGAGGAGTTTGCGAAGGCTGGACTGTGGCAGAACTGAGAAATTGAGAATTGGCCATGTGCCGTTGTAACCTGAGGACTGTATTTTCTTCCTTTTTGTTTCACTGCGTGCGGGTGTATGGGCTAAAGGAGCCAATGTTGTATACACTTGGACATGGGAAGTGGGGGAACTTGCACTCGAAGTGAGGGCTCTTTGGGGTGTAGGTGGATATGCGGGGTGTGTGTGCTAAAAGGGGATTTCTGGGCTTTCCTGGGGCCAAGTAAGGGGAAAGGGACGGGAGTGAGGTGGGGGTGGGGCTGCGGCCATCGGAGCCTGGCAGAACAGGGTCCGAGGGGCCTAGCCGGGGTGGAAAGTTGGGGGGAAGGAACCGAGGCTGGGGGGAGGAGTTTTACAAGAGGCAGTGGATGGGAGGAGTTGGGGGGGGGGGGGGGGGGGGGGGTTTACAACTCTTGGGTATCACGTACGGTACTCTTTGAGAGGTTGGACGGCATTGAGTGTGGGGTGGGGGGGTGGGGGGTGGACTCTATGGTGACCATGGGCTGTCCCAAACTCCTTTTTTCTTTTTTTCCTTTCTTTTTTGTTTCCACCGTGGGAGGGTTTGTTTTATTGGATGCATATCTTGACAGGTGGGCCGTTGTTTGGGGTGGTGGGTGGATGGGATCGTTGTTATTGTTAAGGGGATTGATTTTGTATTTGTTACCGTTTACTGTCTGTGGGTGGAGTGTAAATTTTGGAGGAAAATGTGAAAATGGAGAATAAAAACATTTTATAAAAAAAACCCCCAGATTTCTCTCCCAAGTCTGAGCCAGCATTGATATTTTCAGGATGCCTAATTGTCCTCACAGTAATTTGGCAATGGAACAGGATCAAGAACATACTGCAGGATTCCATTGGCTACATCCAAGGTTTCGTCACTCACAAGGACAATGTCATATGAGGCCAGGTATTTGTCTAGGAGTTGATCGACCTGCAGGAGAAACAGACACAGAAAGGTGTGAGATTAATAGGAGAATCTACAATGAATTGTCTTCAGTGGATAAACATCTTCACACTGGTACTGAGCCCTGCAGGTCAGCAATACCAGCTCTGTGCTGAATTAACTGATTGCAGCAACACCAAGCCTTAACCTGGCTTCGGTGACCAGAACAAAGAACAATACAGCACATCAACAGGCCCTTCGGCCCTCCAAGACTGTACCAGTCATGATACCGACCTTTGCCAAAACCCTCAACACTTCCTTGTGCCGTATCCCTCTACCCTGGGGTCACAGATGAAAAGAAGTCCACATTCTAACTCTTGATGCATGCAGAGTTAGCACTTGAATTTGGGTGACAAAGGATTGGATGTTGACAGCAATGCCTATCCTAGTCAAATATATGTCCTGTCTGGCACATGAGGAATAGCATCTTGGGCAAGTCACCGCATCCATTTATGTAACTGTACCCCATCATGGCTCAAAAAACAATCTGCTAACTGATTGAGGTTTTAGGATTTTTAAAGGAGTTTAGAGGTTAAATAGACCTTTCTGGCTAGAACAAGGGGCTATAACCTTAAAATCACAGTTATTCAGGACAGAAGAAATGCTTCAGGCACAGGATAGATGATGCGAGGAGCTCACTCCCATTTGAAAGAAACATTCAATTCTCGCTTAATTAATAATTTTAAATCTGAATGATTTTTTTGCTAGCTAATGGCAATGAGGGATGTTGATTTTAGATAGGTAAAGAGGAGTTTAGCAATACCCAATTTTTTTTTTCCAATTAAGGGGCAATTTAGCGTGGCCAGTCCACCTACCCTGCACATCTTTGTGTTGTGGGGGTGAAACACACGCAAACACGGGGAAAATGTGCAAACTCCACACAGACAGTGACCCAGAGCCAGGATTGAACCTGGGTCCTTGGTGCCATGAGGCAGCAGTGCTAACCACTGTGCCACAGTGCTGCCTGGAGCTTAACAATGATATTGAACGCTGCAACGTTCCTAATCTTCTGTCAGTGTTAACCACCTGTGATTCTGGGATGGCAAATAATTTTGACTGAACCCCCTGGCAAGGGGCAAAGTCAGGAGTGTACTTTGCTCTCTCACACATCTCCCCTCACCTTGTCATTCAGAAACCCAATCTTCAGGGTGTTCTCCTGATTCTGCACCCCATCAGCCATGCTGAGATCTCCGAGTGAGTCTCCCAGGAGAATAATGTTGCTGTATTCCCCCAGCTGCTGGAAGTGTTCTGTATTCCGCAGGGCACCTTCACGCTTATTGTAAACATGGATCATTTCACCTTTAAATCCTTTCAGAAGACCCTGAGTGGGGAAAGAAACAAACACATGATAAACGTGTAACAAGAAAGTTTCACTGCCTGCCTTTGCAGTTCAGCCCTAGTCTAAAACTGCACTTGTGTTTGTCTCCAAGACTTGCATTTGTATAGCATCTTTCACAATCTCAGGACACCTCAGAATGTAGTACTTTTGAAGTGCAGTCAGTACTGAAAAGTACAAAACATGGCAACCAAATATGCACACAGCAAGATCCCACTCAATGTATCCAGTTATGGAATATTGAGACATCTGGCATTTCCTTGGCCTGGGAAGCAGTTCTGCTACATGTTGAATTTATATTTTTACACACAAACCAATAGAACAAGGACCCAATGTTTCGTTCACAGAAGCCATCCCCACCAAAAGGAGAAAGATAAAGCTAGTTGGAGTGCGGGTGTTTAAGTTTCTAACATTGACTATTAGCCTTTACACTAGGTTCCAGCTATAAGGAATTTTTAATGTGCCCCTCCCTCAGTGGCAGGAATTGCACCCCCCCCCCCCCCCCCCCCCACCCCCCGATTGGCAGTTACCATCTCCCTTGCTTGGTAATGAATCCTGACTCTTCCATATTCCAACTGCGGACACAGACAACTCAACAATGTCATCGTCCATACTCACTGTAAACATCCATGGGGAGATTCCTAAATTCCCATCTCGAACCAGCCCCAGAAATAATTCACCGGACCATCGGACCTATTCCCTGCCCCCCCCCCGAAAGCCCCGCCCTAACATAGGAGGCCACCCCCCCCAAATCTCAGTCAATCACTCACATGCTCATCGAAGTCCATGAAATTTGACACCACAGTAACGTTTCGGTGATAGACGCCAATCTGTCGGATTATTTCCTCCAAAATGTCACCAACACCAGCCGAGAATATGAAGACAGGAACATTGTATTGGTGAAGTCTATCAAAGAAAATGTTGTATCCATCCCTTCGAGAGAAAACAGTACATCACACACTAGGGTGCTTGCTAAATGAAGAGCAAAATTAATTCAATGGAGTACAACAGCTGAATTAAATGGAGGATGGAAGAAAGCTGACCACCTTGCATTGATATAGTGTCTTTCATAGTCTACAGATGTCCCAGAGCACATTACTAGCAATGGGGTACCTTTAGAAGTGTAGTCATTGTTATAGTGTAGGACACATGGCAGTTAATTTATGCACAGTAAGCTGCCATAAATGGCAATGTGATAATGATCAGATCATTTGATTTGGCAATGTTGATGGAGGGATAAATATTGACCAGGGTACCAGGAAGAAATCTGCTCTTTTTCAAAAAATGCCATGGAATCTTTTGCGTTCACCCATGGAGATAGATGGGGTCTCAGTTTATTGTCTGACCCAAAATGATTCAGAGTGCTGCCAACTTGGAGCTAAAATACAGAACACACAATGGATGACGCCTACCTCAGCTGAGCATCCGATTCCCTCACGGTTTTGGCCAGCTTGCTCTTTTCGATCCTTTGACTGACAAGCTGCTCATGGACCTTTGTCCACCTGTAGAGAGAACACAGATCATGTGATCAGTCAAGGGTCAGAATTTTATCGTTTCCAATTACCCCATGCTTGCAACAACACTCGGGAGGCTTGACACCAGGTGTTTTAATCACCATCGTCAAGATTGCCATTCCACCAACACGCACAGTGACAGCACTGGTATCATCTATAAGATGCACTGCAGCAACTCATCAAGGTTCCTTTGACTGCACCTTCCAAATTGTGATCTCCACCATCTAGAAAGACGAGGACAGCAGACGCATGGTGACACCAGCACTTGCAAGCTCCCCTCCAAGTCACTCAACATCCTGACGTGGGAAATATATTTCCGTTCCCTCACTGTCACTGGGTCAAAATCCTGGAACTCCCTCGCTAACAGCACAGTGGGTGTACCTACACCACATGGACTGCAGCGGTTCAAGAAGGCAGCTCCCCACCACCGTTTCAAGGGGCAATTAGGGGATGGGTAATATTAATGCCGACCAGGTACACGTAACCCAGAATGAATTTGAAGAAAAACGTATCTAAATTGTGTTAAAAAGAATGACTAAATAAAAAAAGAAAATCGCAGGATTTCTGCAGATTTATTTAAACTCCTGCTCTACAAGATCCAAACTGTCAACTGTGCATCGCATCAACCTCAAAGCGGGATTGGGGGGGGAAGGATCATAAATAATTCCCCCTCCGCCCCCGAGCTCGTGGACAATGAAGGTGTTCAGGGTTCAACAGAGCAGTTGGGGTCCAAGGTCTTGGACACCAATCGGCAGTGACTATTGTGTTGTCGTCTCTTTCTAACCCAGAGGTGCCGAGGCCAAATGTCACCCACCCCACTCCCTCACCTGTTCCTCCTGAGCATGCTCTACCCATCACTGAGAGTATCCGCTGCATCCTGAACCCAATACCATTCTGCTCTATGTGGCTGGATGGAGTTAGAACAGGGGTGGGCAAACTTTTCCGTGCAAGGGCCACATTCAGAAATTCACAATTCACAAAGGGCCGCATAGTATATTAAGTAAAATAATTACTTCACCCGGTTATGATTCTGGGCGCCTCATATAGAACATAGAACAGTACAGCACAGAACAGGCCCTTCGGCCCTCGACGTTGTGCCGAGCAATGATCACCCTACTCAAGTCAACGTATCCACCCTATACCAGTAAGTAACCCAACAGCCGCCGCCCCCCCCCCCCCCCCCCCCCCCCCAATTAAAAAATTTTTTTTTTAAAATTTTTTTTTAATGACTTGGTGGGCCACAGAAATACCTTTGGCGGGCCGCATGCGGCCCACGGGCCGCAGTTTGCCCACCCCTGAGTTAGAATAAAAGTACAAGCAAGCAAACTCTGAGGATCATGACCCACCACTCAATCATCCGGGGAAACTTCTCTTCGATGCTGCGAGAGGGGTCGATCTCAATCGGATAATAAGTTTTGAAAAGGTCCTCCAGCTGTAATGAGAGAGAGAGAATTATTATTGTAATAATGCGTAGTTTTTCCTGTTTAATTGCTGCTGTAACCTCCATAGTCCCCCGGGGTGGAAACGGACGAGGAGCGGGCTACGGTCTCATGTTGGATTCCACACTTAGCTGCTCGTACACATGCCTGAGACTGAGAGTGGGTAAACTTTGGTAACATTCCCAGGAGGTGAAAGGTCGATCTGACTGTAGTGTTTAAAATAATGAAGAGTTGTCAGAGAGAAAAGGGAACAATTCTTTCTCCAGGATGAGGAATCCAGTATGTTAGGATACCGGAGCAGACGCCAACATTTGTTAGGACACCAGGTGAGAACCCCAAACCCTATTTTTTTATTTGTAAAACTCTGAGGAAAGGATATTTCACTCCGCAAGTGACAGCAGTTAGGTGGGATATTCTGGGCCCACAACACTGCCCCATACTCAGAGCAATCTACCATGTGAAAAAATGGATTCAGTGAGTTGATATGATCATGACAATTCCCACATCTTAGAAGTTCCCTTATAATTCCAAATTATGGAGAGAGCTATGTTCATATATATCTGTAAAGTGGAAACACCTCATACCTTTAACCTGCATTCTTCACTAATCAAATTGCTGTCTTGAATAATGTCTGCAAAAATCCAAAATATATAAATAGTATTATAACCAGATTGCTTTTGCTTCACATTAAACAATTTAGTTCACTTACACTGTTCCTTTTGCAGATTCCATCATACTTTCGAGAACATCATATGCTCACTGAGGCGATATCAATGTTGGGAGCGGAAGCTTGTCAGAATCAAACACTCCCAGGACAGGTACAGCACGGGGTTAGATACAGAGTAAAGCTCCCTCTACACTGTCCCCATCAAACACTCCCAGGACAGGTACAGCACGGGGTTAGATACAGAGTAAAGCTCCCTCTACACCGTGCCCATCAAACACTCCCATGACAGGTACAGCACAGGGTTAGATACAGAGTAAAGCTCCCTCTACACTGTCCCCATCAAACACTCCCATGACAGGTACAGCACAGGGTTAGATACAGAGTAAAGCTCCCTCTACACCGTGCCCATCAAACACTCCCAGGACAGATACAGCACGGGGTTAGATACAGAGTAAAGCTCCCTCTACACCGTGCCCATCAAACACTCCCAGGACAGATACAGCACAGGGTTAGATACAGAGTAAAGCTCCCTCTACACTGTCCCCATCAAACACTCCCAGGACAGGTACAGCACGGTGTTAGATACAGAGTAAAGCGCCCTCTACACTGTCCCCATCAAACACTCCCAGGACAGGTATAGCACGGGGTTAGATACAGAGTAAAGCTCCCTCTACACTGTCCCCATCAAACACTCCCAGGACAGGTATAGCACGGGGTTAGATACAGAGTAAAGCTCTCTCTACACTGTCCCCATCAAACACTCCCAGGACAGGTACAGCACCGTGACGGGGGCTGACAATACTCACTGTGACAGGTCGGGCTTCTTTTGCCTTTGTTGGCAAAACGAGTTAAAGTCATATCGAAATCTGTGATAACCTGGAATCGAAAAAGTGACCCATCAGCAGAGCAGACTTCACAAGCACCTCACCTTCCAAAACTCCTTAAAACGCCGAAAAACACAGAGCTGGAACCCCGCAGACAATTCAGCATCTGCCTTTCATACAGAGTTGATGTTCTGTGGCTCATCACAACCACATTTCATCCCACTGGGACAGAGAAACCATTCATCATTGAGGGCACAGAAGGGGCCTTTCAGTCACTTGAGTCCTTGTAAGCTGCCCATGGAGAAATCCATTTAAGAACATAAGAACTAGGAGCAGGACTTAGTGCCATGGGACAGTCAGAGTAGAAATTCAAGAATAGTCAGAATGAATACGTGGCTTGAGAGATGGTGCAGGAGGGAGGGGGGTTCAGATTTTTGGGACATTGGAACCGGTTCTGGGGGCAGTGGGACCATTACAAACCGGATGGTCTACACCTGGGCAGGACTGGAACCAATGTCCTAGGGGGTGCTTTTGCTAACACTGTTGGGGAGGTTTTAAACTAATGTGGCAGGGGGATGGGAACCAGATTAGGAAGTTAGAGGTCAGTAAAGAGGCAGCAACTAAAGCCAGTAAGGTACTAGATAATAAACTCATTGTGACTCAGGGGAAGAGTAGACAGGGAAGAGATGATGAACGCAAAAGGACAGGTGGTCTGAGGTGCATTTGTTTTAATGCGAGAAGTGTAGCAGGTAAGGCAGATGAACTTAGGGCTTGGATCAGTACCTGGGAATATGATGTTATTGGTATTACTGAGACTTGGTTGAGAGAAGGGCAGGACTGGCAACTGAACATCCCAGGGTATAGATGCTTCAGGAGGGATAGAGAGGGAGGTAGAAGGGGGGAGGAGTTGCATTGCTCGTCAGAGATGATATCACAGCTGTGATTAAGGAGGGCACGATGGTGGATTCGAGCACTGAGGCAATATGGGTGGAGCTGAGAAATAGGAAGGGTACAGTAACATTGTTGGGACTTTACTACAGGCCTCCCAAAAGTGAGCATGAAGTAGAGGTACAAATATGCAGACAGATTATAGAAAAATGTAGGAGCAATACGGTGGTTGTGATGGGAGATTTTAACTTCCCCAACATTGAATGGGATTCATGTAGTGTTGGAGGCGTAGATGGAGCAGAGTTTGTTAGGAGCATCCAGGAGAGTTTTTTAGAGCAGTATGTAAATAGTCCAACTCGGGAAGGAGCCATACTGGACCTGGTATTGGGAAATGATCCCGGCCAGGTGGTTGACGTTTCAGTCGGCGATTACTTTGGGAATAGCGATTACAATTCCATAAGTTTTAGAATACTCATGGACAAAGACGAGAGTGGTCCTAAAGGAAGAGTGCTAAATTGGAGAAAGACCAACTATAACAAAATTCGTGCAGGAGCTAGGGAATGTGGATTGGGAGCAGCTGTTTAATTGGTAAATCCACATTTGAAATGTGGGAGTCGTTTAAGGAAAGGTTGATTAGAGTGCAGGTCAGACATGTTCCTGTGAAAATGAAGACAGAAATGGCAAGATTAGGGAACCATGGATGACAGGTGAAATTGTGAGACGAGCTAAGATGAAAAAGGAAGCATACATAGGATCGAGGCAACTCAAAACTGATGAAGCTTTGGAGGAATATCGGGAAAGTAGGACGAATCTCAAACGCGCAATAAAGAGGGCTAAAAGGGTCATGAAATATCTTTGGCTAACAGGGTTAAGGAAAATCCCAAAGCCTTTTATTCGTATGTAAGGAGCAAGAGGGTAACTAGAGAAAGGATTGGCCCAATCAAAGACAAAAGAGGGAATTTATGCGTGGACTCAGAGGAAAGGGTGAGATTCTTAATGAGTACTTTGCATCGGTATTCACAAAGGAGAGGGACAAGACGGATGTTGAGGCTAGGGATGGATGTTTAAATACTCTAGGTCAAGTTGTCATACGGAAGGGGGAAGTTTTGGGTATTCTAAAAGACATTAAGGTGGACAAGTCCCCAGGACCGGATGGGATCTATCCCAGGTTACTGAGGGAAGCGAGGGTCGAAATAGCTGGGGCCTTAACAGATATCTTTGCAGCATCCTTGAGCACGGGTGAGGTCCCAGAGGACTGGAGAATTGCTAATGTTGTCCCTTTGTTTAAGAAGGGTAGCAGGGATAATCCAGGGAATTATAGACCTGTGAGCTTCACGTCAGTGGTAGGCAAACTGTTGGAGAAGATACTGAGGGATAGGATCTATTCACATATGGAAGAAAATAGACTTATCACTGATAGGCAGCATGGTTTTGTGCAGGGAAGGTCATGTCTTACAAACCTAATAGAATTCTTTGAGGAGGTGACAGTTAATTGATGAGGGAACGGCTGTAGATGTCATATACATGGACTTTAGTAAGGCGTTTGATAAGGTTTCCCATGGTAGGTTGATGGAAAAAGTGAAGTCGTATGGGGTTCAGGGTGTACTAGCTAGATGGATAAAGAACTGGCTGGGCAACAGGAGACAGAGAGTAGTGGTGGAAGGGAGTGTCTCAAAATGGAGAAGGGTGACTAGTGGTGCTCCACAGGGATCCGTGCTCGGACCACTGTTGTTTGTGAACTACATAAATGACCTGGAGGAAGGTATAGGTGGTCTGATTAGCAAGTTTGCAGATGATACTAAGATTGGTGGAGTTGCAGATAGCGAGGAGGACTGTCAGAGAATACAACAAAATATAGATAGATTGGAGAGTTGGGCAGAGAAATGGTAGATGGAGTTCAATCCAGGCAAATGCGAGGTGATGCATTTTGGAAGATCAAATTCAAGAGCGGACTATATGGTCAATGGAAGGGTCTTGGGGAAAATTGATGTACAGAGAGATCTGGGAGTTCATTGTACCCTGAAGGTGGCAACACAGGTGGATAGAGTGGTCAAGAAGGCATACAGCATGCTTGCCTTCATCGGAAGGGGTATTGAGTACAAGAGTTGGCAGGTCATGTTACAGTTGTATAGGACTTTGGTTCGGCCACATTTGGAATACTGCGTGCAGTTCTGGTCACCACATTACCAGAAGGATGTGGATGCTTTAGCGAGGGTGCAGAGGAGGTTCACCAGGATGTTGCCTGGTATGGAGGGTGCTAGCTATGAAGAAAGGTTGAGTAGATTAGGATTGTTTTCGTTGGAAAGACGGAGGTTGAGGGGGGACCTGATTGAGGTCTACAAAATTATGAGGTATGGACAGGGTGGATAGCAACAAGCTTTTCCCAAGAGTTGGGGTGTCAGTTACAAGGGATCACGATTTCAAGGTGAGAGGGGAAAAGTTTAAGGGAGATGTGCGTGGAAAGTTTTTTACGCAGAGGGTGGTGGGTGCCTGGAACGCTTTACCAGCGGAGGTGGTAGAGGCGGGCACGATAACATCATTTAAGATGCATCTGGACAGGTATATGAACGGGCGGGAACAAAGGGAAGTAGACTTTGGAAAATAGGAGACAGGTTTAGATAAAGGATCTGGATCGGCGCAGGCTGGGAGGGCCGAAGGGCCTGTTCCTGTGCTGTAATTTTCTTTGTTCTTTGCTCCGCCATTCAATGAGATCATGGCTGATCTTTTGTGGACTCACCTCCACTTTCCGGCCCGAACACCATAACCCTTAATCCCTTTATTCTTCAAAAAACTACCTATCTCGGGCAGCACGGTGGCGCAGTGGGTTAGCCCTGATGCCTCACGGCGCCGAGGTCCCAGGTTCGATACCGGCCCTGGGTCACTGTCCATGTGGAGTTTGCACATTCTCCCCTTGTTTGCGTGGGTTTCGCCCCCACAACCCAAAGATGTGCAGGGTAGGTGGATTGACCACACTAAATTGCCCCTTAATTGGAAAAAATGAATTGGGTACTCTAAATTTATTTTTTAAAAACTATCTATCTTTATCTTAAAAACATTTAATGAAGGAGCGTCTACTGATTCACTGGGCAAGGAATTCCATAGATTCACAACCCTTTGGGTGAAGAAGTTCCTCCTAAACTCAGTCCTAAATCTACTTCCCCTTATTTTGAGGCTATGCCCCCTAGTTCTGCTTTCACCCGCCAGTGGAAACAATCTGCCCGCATCTATCCTATCTATTCCTTTCATCATTTTATATGTTTCTATAAGATCCCCCTCATCCTTCTAAATTCCAACGAGTACAGTCCCAGACTATTCAACCTCTCCTCGTAATGCAACCCCTTCAGCTCTGGGATTAACCTAGTGAATCTCCTCTGCACACCCTCCAGTGCCAGTACGTCCTTTCTCAAGTAAGGAGACCAAAACTGAACACAATACTCCAGGTGTGGCCTCACTAACACCGTATGCAATTGCAGCATAACCTCCCTAGTCTTAAACTCCATCCCTCTAGCAACTCCCTCTAACCCTGGTAAGTGACTGGTAAGTAGTTTTTCTTTTCATTGTCTAATTTATTTATTTTTATTTTGAAAGTGTAGTTGTATAAGTTAGGTTTAAGACATGGCAGGAGATCCCAGACCCGTGTCATGCTCCTCGTGTGCGATGTGGGAGCTCAGGGACATGTCCACTATCCCTGGCTCTTTCACGTGCAAGAAGTGTGTTCAGTTGCAGCTCCTGTTAGACCGCTTGACGGCTCTGGAGCTGCGGATGGACTCACTTTGGAGCATCCGCGATGCTGAGGAGGTCGTGGATAGCACGTTTAGCGAGTTGGTCACACCGCAGGTTAAAGTTACTGAGGGAGATAGCAAATGGGTGACCAAAAGACAGAGCAAGAGTAGGAAGGCAGTGCAGGTGTCCCCTGAGGCCATCTCCCTGCAAAACAGATATACCGCTTTGGATACTGTTGGGGGAGATGGCTCACCAGGGAAGGCAGCAGCAAGGTTCATGGCACCGTGGCTGGCTCTGCTGTGCAGCAGGGCAGGAAGAAAAAATGGCAGGGCTATAGTGATAGGGGACTCGATCGTAAGGGGAATAGACAGGCGGTTCTGTGGACGCAATCGAGACTCCAGGATGGCATGTTGCCTCCCTGGTGCAAGGGTCAAGGATGTCTTGGAGCGGCTGCAGGACATTCTTGGGGGGGGAGGGGGGGGGGGGGGGGGGACAGACGGCTGTCGTGGTGCACATAGGCATCAACGATCTAGGTTAAAAACGGGAGAGGTCTACAAGCGAAAATTCAGGGAGTTAGGAGTTAAACTAAAAGTATGACCTCAGAGGTAGTAATCTCAGGATTGCTGCCAGTGCACGAGCTCGTCAGAGTAGGAATGTCAGGATAGATAGGATGAAGCATGCTCGAGAGATGGTTGCAAGAGGGACAATTTCTATCCAGATGCTTCGCTATTTCTTCCTGATGATAGATTCCGCATCTTCCCTACTACCGAAGTTAAGCTCAATGGCACTATAATTTCAAGCTCTCTGCCTACCTCCTCTTTTTTAAACAGTGGTGTCACGTTTGCTAATTTCCAATCCACCGGGAACACCCCAGAGTCTAGTGAATTTTGGTAAATCATCATTAGAGCAACTGCAATTTCCCTAGCCATCTCTTTTAGCACTCTGGGATGCATTCCATCAGGGCCAGGAGACTTGTCTACCTTTAGCCCCATTAGCTTGCCCATCACTACCTCCTTAGTGATAACAATCCTCTCAAGGTCCTCACCTGTCATAGCCTCATTTCTATCAGTCACTGGCATGTTATTTGATCCTTCCACTGTGAAGACCGACCCAAAAAACCTGTTCAGCTCCTCAGCCATTTCTTCATCTCCCATTATTAAAACTCCCTTCTCATCCTCTAAAGGACGAATATTTACCTTAGCCACTTTTTTGTTTTATATATTTGTAGAAACTGTTACCATCTGTTTTTATATTCTGAGCAAGTTTACTCTCATAATCTATTTTTTTTTTGTTATAAATTTAGAGTACCAATTATTTTTTTCCAAGGGGCAATTTAGAGTTGCCAATCTACCTATCCTGCACATCTTGGGTTGTGGGGGTGAACGCCACGCAGACACGGGGTACTCTCATAATCTACCTTACTCTTAATCTATCTTATTCTTCTTTATAGCTTTTTAATATCTTTCTGTTGCCCCCTAAAGATTTCCCAGTCCTCCACTAATCTTTTCCACTTTGTATGCTTTTTCCTTCAATTTGATACTCTCTCTTATTTCCTTAGATATCCACAGTCGATTTTCCCTTCTTTCTACCGTCCTTCCTTTTTGTTGGTATAAACCTTTGCTGAGCACTGTAAAAAATCGCTTGGAAGGTTCGCCACTGTTTCCTCAAATGTTCCACCATAAAGTCCTTTGCTCCAGTCTACCTTAGCTAGTTCTTCACCTCACCCCATTGTCATCTCCTTGTTTAAGCACAAAACACGAGTATTTGATTTTACCTTCTCACCCTCCATCTGTATTTTAAATTCCACCATATTGTGATCGCTCCTTCCGAGAGGATCCCTAACTATGAGATCATGAATCAATCCTGTCTCATTACACAGGACCAGATCTAGGACCGCTTGTTCCCTTGTAGGTTCCATTACATACTGTTCCAGGAAACTATCGCGGATACATTCTATAAACCCCTCCTCAAGGCTGCCTTGACCGACCTGGTTAAACCAATCGACATGTAATTAAATTCCCCCTTGATAACTGCTGTACCATTTCTACATGCATCAGTTATTTCTTTGTTTATTGCCTGCCCCACCATAATATTACTATTTGGTGGCCTACAGACTACTCCTATCAGTGACTTTTTCGCCTTACCATTCCTAATTTCCACCCAAATGGACTCAATCTTATCTTCCATAGCACCGATGTCATCCCTTACTATTGCCTGGATGTCATACTTAAATAACAGAGCAACACCACCTCCCTTACCATCCACTCTGTCCTTCCGAATAGTTTGATACCCGTGGATATTTAACTCCCAGTCGTGACCATCTTTTTTTTACATAAATTTAGAGTACCCAATTCATTTATTTCCAATTAAGGGGCAATTTAGCATGGCCAATCCACCTACGCTGCACATCTTTGGGTTTGTGGGGGTGAAAACCCACGCAAACATGGGAGAATGTGCAAACTCCACACGACAGTGACCCAGAGCCGGGATCGAACCTGGGGACCTCAGCGCCGTGAGGCCTTGCAGGGCTAACCACCTGCACACCGTGCTGCCCATGACCATCTTTTAAACCATGTTTTCAGTAATGGCCACTAAATCATCGTCATTCACGATGATTGCGCCATCAACTCATTTACCTTATTCCGAATACTACGAGCATTCAGGTAAAGTACACTTATGTTGGCTTTTAACCTCTGTTTTGAATCTTAACACCTCGATCAGTAACCTCTCCTAAGTTATATTTCCTCTTAACTTTTCTCCTAATTTCCCTTGTCGTTGAACCCATATCTTCATGTAACAACCTGCCGCGTCGCTTACCATTTATGTTTTTACTTCCTGTTTTATTACTTTTAGTATTACTGGGCCTATTCACTGAGCTCCCCATAGTCACTATACCTCGTATGTCGCCCTTTTTGGTTTTTGACTATGGCTTCTCTGCCTTACACTTTCCCCCTTACTTCCTTTTGCTTCTGTTCCTGTTTTACTACCTTCCAACTTCCTGCATCGGTTCCCATCCCCCTGCCACATTAGTTTAAACCCTCCCCAACAGCTCTAGCAAACACCCCCCCCCCATGGACATCGGTTCCAGTCCTGCCCAGGTGCAGACCGTCCGGTTTGTACTGGTCCCACCTCCCCCAGAACCGGTTCCAATGCCCCAGGAATTTGAATCCCTCCCTCTTGCACCATCTCTCGAGCCACGCATTCATCCTATCTATCCTGACATTCCTACTTTGACTAGCTCGTGGCACTGGTAGCAATCCTGAGATTACCTCTTTGAGGTCCTACCTTTTAGTTTAACTCCTAACTCCCTGAATTCAGCTTGTAGGACCTCGTCCCCTTTTTATTATCTATATCGTTGGTGCCTATGTGCAATATTTATTGCTCAGCCCCACATTCCCCGAAGTGACGATGAGCAGTCTTCTTGAATGAACCATTGGGGTATGTGTGGTGAAGGTAAACCCCACAGGGAACCCCGGGATTATGGCTCAGTGACGATGAATGAAAGGTTAATACAACTCCCAAATCAGGATGGAGTGTGATTTGGAGGTGATGGTGTGCTCACACATCTGTTGCCCTTGTCCTCTTATTTGTTAGATGTCACCATTTTGGGAAGTTCTGCTATAAAGATGTTGGCAAGTTGCTGAAGTACAACTTGTAAATAGTTGACTCTTCAATCAATGGTAGCGGGAGTGGATAGAGAGTCTGGTGTTTGGGATACCAAACAATTGAAAAGCTCTAAAATAGAAACAGAAAATGGAGGAAATATTCAACAGGCAGGGCAGCATCTGTGGAAAGAGAAAGGTAGATAAAGGCCTGAATGTTTTCCCCAGTGTGTGCCCGAGGTAAGCACAGCCGGAAACGGAGGCGAATCCACTCCCGCCCGACGTCGCATGTTCAATGCAATATTACGCTGCGTGCCCAATTAGGGCCTGCCCAGAGCGAAATGCATTGCCAGTTTGGTATCTATGCAGTTGGCGGAGGGAATGCATCGGGTGCTGGGTCTGTGGGGACCTGGCTGAGGTTTTAAAAGTGCAGGGACAGTTCGATAACGTTGCCAGGTGATCCCTAGGAGGCTGGGGGAGCTTCAACAATCCAGTTCTGCAAACGGACATTTGCTTGGCAATGGCCTCAGCACCTGGCGACCACAGGAGGTTAATATAGAGAATAACACAGAAAATAGGAGTAGGCTGTTCGAAGCTGCTCCGCCATTCCTGATGATCATGGATGATCATCCAACTCAGAAACCTCTTCCCACTTTCCCCTATATCCTGTGATCTTTCGCCCCCAGAGCTATATCGCATTCCTTCTTGAAAACATACAATGTTTTAGCCTCAACTACTTTCTGTTGTAACAAATTCCACAGGTTCACCGCTCTCTGGGTGAAGAAATTTCTCCTCATCCCTGTACTAAACGGTCTACCCCGTATCCTCAGACTGTGACCCCTGGTTTTGGACACCCCATCATCAGGAACATCCTTCCTGCCACCCTGTCTAGTCCTGTGAGAATTTTATAGGTTTCTGCCCCCCCCCCCCCTTCTTCTAAACTCTAAGTGAATATAATCCTAAGGAACTCAATCTCTCTTTATAGGTCAGTGCCGCCATCTCAGGAATCAGTCTGGCAAGCCTTAGCTGCTCTCCCTCTAGAGCAAGAACATCCTTCCTCAGATAAGAGGCAAAGTTGAGAAGGCCTTTGTGAATAACTTCAGCCAGTACGGGAATTGAACCTGCGCCGTTGGCCTTGCTCTGCATCACAAACCAGCTGTCCAGTCAACTGAGCTAAACCAACCCCCAATCCTCTCTGCCCTTCTGGAGGCATGACTCCTGTTGTATTTCTCT